>NC_082397.1:25014728-25017228 GCF_031168955.1 Gadus macrocephalus
AGATATTGCAAAAAGATACCTCTGCATACCAGCTACAAGTGTAGCATCAGAAAGAGTTTTCAGTACCGCAGGAGATATTGTTTCCTCTCAACGCAGTATACTTAGGGGTGACCATGCCGATCAATTGATTTTTCTCAAGAAGAATCTTAAAAAACTCGAGCACAAATGAATTATTAGGAGGTAGCTAAAGGATATCAGCATACACTAAATGTCCTACAAGAACATACATCTAACTTAAAGAGGAAACTGAATCTAAAAAAAAAGGGATTGTATTAGTTCTACTTATATATTTTTTTTTTCTCCTTATGCTGTGTTTGGCAGCAATTTGTGCCATTACATTAAAGTAATAATCTAGGCCAAGATGGCGGTTTTGGTTTAAACAAAATTAGATATTTCCTATTGCTGCTTCTTACAGTTCACAGCTTTACTTCGTGTTTGCAGTGATATTTCCTAGCTTCTTACAGTTCGCAGCTCTATTTGTGTTCTCAGTGAAAGGTTGCACATGTATTAATTGGTATAATGATACCTTATCTTGAGTCTGTATGATTTGCAGAGGCACTTAATTTGCAGAAGCATTTATTCTAAATATGAGAAAAGGCCAAGGTCTAGCTCTGTTTTATTTTATTTTTGAATTGTCATCCATCAACAAGGGACTTCTTTGGGTATAGAAAATATATTTTATTTTACTATTTTATTTAATATTTAAATATAATTTTTTTGTATTTCCTTATGGTGTATTTATTTGGCTGCAATGTGTGCCATTACTGAAATGTATTTTTTTTTTGTATATGTGAGACAAACTACATACAGACTAATTTCACAATAAAATGTTTGTTCATATTCATTGAACAAATGAAAAGAACTCTTTCAGAATATTTTCAATTATTGAACTGCATCAAATCGCATCGCATCGCATCGCATCGAATCGCACTGAATCGTTTTTTAACAACATGCATCTTTTCTTATATCGTATCGTGACCATGTATCGAGATACGAATCGGATCGTTTTTTTCATGAGAGATTTACACCCCTAGTAGGGTGGTATTCTATTTTTTTCAACGGGGTTGCATCCAGTCACTTGACCGTCATGGTTGCTATGGTGGTTGCTGTCGACCAGCCCCTCTAATCCTTACATGGCTCTAAAAACCACGCGGCAAAGGAGCTGCCGTCCATTGTGTTGTTTTTTGTCGTAAACTAGGGTCCGATGGTTAAAAAATAGACAGATATTCCAAGGTATCCTTAAAAGGCAGCTTGGATGTTTTTATTTTCTGCAGTTTAGACTTCTTCTATAACCTATTTTTGAAAGCAAAACACCAAGCTCAATGATTTAACGAGGCAGGGTTATTTGAAACAATTTATTGAATATATATTTGTGAGAGGTCATTCCTTCTCCTGAGTTTGCTTCCTATTTATGTCTAGTGTACAACCCTACTGTCCACAAGCATCACCCCCCCCTCCCCATATCTATTTGGAGAATTGTTGCCACGTCCCAGTGGTGGAGGTATCATATATATGAAAGAGGGCATTCAATTATACTACAATGATCAATTAGGAGGCCGAAGCCCTAAAGGAAGTGATGCAATAGGTGACTGCAGGTCGACAACATTTAAGTAAGCTGTACTTTGAGGTCTCTTATATATCAAAGGGGGTCTCAAAGGACGCATACGCTTAAACCTGTGGCTCCAGCCCTACAGGAAATGACTCAGCAAGTGCTCCATCTCGTTGCACCTGCACCCAGCGGCTCGCTTGCAAGATTTTGGCCTGAAGTTCTTCCCAGACCTACACCCTAGCCATCCAACACGCATATCTGAGAATCAGGCTTCTCTTTAATAATGACAAAAAGTTACGAGAGAAACACACATTAACTTTTTGTTATCTCATAAGCGGCGTGGTGCCGGCTCCTTTTGACCTTTTGACCTTTTGACCCCAGACTTCAAAAACGTGGCCACAGGCCAGCTGTGTCTACACACCTTAAGCCACAAATGTACACCTCCATTCCACAAAAAATGGGGACTAGAAACTAACCTCTGTCTTATGTACATTTACTGTACTGTTGGAGGTCACGCCCCTTTTCCGGCCTTTTCGAGATAGCTAGGGAGGCTAAAATGTTTACATACATTTCCCGGGGCCCCGAGAACGACATATCCGAGATTTGGAGTTCTAGACCTTAGAGAAAAAAAGTTTTCCCAAATGGACTGTCATTTGGACAAAGCCCCCTCAGAAGTGTTACCTGCAAGACCAAATGGTTCAGAATGTGGTGGAAAAACAGTTTTTGAGATAGGAACGTCCTACCGCCCTGAAATTTGAATACCTTATTCTAAGGCCTAACTGGGACCCCCGCACCGAAACTTGGCCCAGTCGGACCCCGAGTGCAGGAAGGGGGGGCCTGGACTTTCATAATCCTCGCTCGGTGACTGTAAAGGATGTTTGGTCGGATGTTATGACGAAGAATCATAATGTGAATGGGAATATTCTATAAATGTCTTGATATCATCTTTCG
>NC_082397.1:25022228-25079728 GCF_031168955.1 Gadus macrocephalus
ATGGCCGATGCTCTTCGCCGCCTCGTCTGAACCTGGCGAATAAATTGTCCGTCCTCTCGGAAGTTGGATCCCAGACGGGGGCTCCGGAGGCTGCTCTCAGGCCGACGTTCCAGGCGGACAGCTTGGCTTCATCCCGGCAGATGACAACAACCGAGGCTGTCGCCTGATGATCATCTGCCTGTGTGACCCACACAGCAGCTACGACTACCTCCCATCTGGAGCCTCGTCAGCCAATGCATGGTCCAACTGTCTCCCCAGCCAGGCGGACACCTGCAGCGGTGGATCCACCAACGGCTACCACCTCCCGGCGATCACGACACCGCCCAGCCTGCCTGCTGCCCAGGTTGGGGACCGGCCTGCGTCCCAAAGGCTGCAACTGTCTGGACCCTCGGCTCCCCCTGTCTGCATCGGAGCCGCAGCTGGAGGGGTACTCTCGCCCAACGGTGACAGTGCAGACTGGCCGGTGGCTACGAAGGCTGACTGTCGTTCCCAGCGTGAATCCATCTCTGCCCGCCGTCAGCCCCTGAGGAATGCCATGAGAAGGCGACCGGGAAGCCTCCCTGCTGCTGCGATCTGCCTCCAGAATCCTGGCTCCACATCTCCAGTGGAGCCGTCTGCCGCTGCCCCTGTAGCCGCACACCGGCCAACCATCCCATGTGCCTCGGGGCTGGTGGGGAGGAAGGGTGTAGTGCAACAGCAACACAGAGGCCCTCGGCCTGCATCACCTAAGCTGACCCCGTCTCCACCGTCGACAATCACCCCTGGTGACTCGATTATCAGAAACGTCTCAATCTTCAATGCCCGCACTATGGTTTTTCCTGGTGCCACTGTGGTAGACATCACTGACAAAATCCAGGAAGTTGCGATGTCCTTCCCATCGGCTGACTCTCTCTTATTGTACGTCGGGACAAATGACGTTGGCAAACGGCAGTCGGAATTATTAAAGAGCGACTTTATCCGACTGTTCAGTGTATTAAAACACCTTCACTACAAGGTCAGTATCTCCAGCCCACCCCCATGGCTGGTCGTGGCAGTGACCGCTTTTCCAGATTGTTAGGTATTTAACACCTGGCTCTAGTCTGCATGCCGCGCACATAACGTATGTTTTATTGACAATTTTAACCTTTTCTGGCAGCGCAGCAAACTTTTTGCGATGGATGGATTTCATTTAAACTTTGCTGGAGCTCGAGCACTTTCCACAAACCTCTCATATTATATCCGCCATTACCTTAGCTCCATTACCATGCCCCAGCAGACTCAAACTGAATTGGCTACATGTGCGTCACAACTTTGATGTTCCCCTGATCCCAGTCCATTAACTTAAATTTTAACAGTCACATTAAATCAGTCACAAAATCAGCATACTTCCATCTTAAAAATATCAACAAACTTAGAGGATACATGTCAAAGGAGTATCTGGAAAAAATCATACATGCATTCATCACTAGTAGGATTGATTATTGTAATGTACTTTTCACAGGACTTCCCAAAATTTTTATAAAACCACTTCAAATTATACAGAATAGTGCAGCCAGGGTGCTCACTAAAACAAAAAGGAGAGATCACATCACCCCAATCTTAAAGTCCCTGCACTGGCTCCCAATTAGTTACAGAATTGATTTTAAAGCACTTCAGCTTGTTTTGAAGTCTTTGAAGGGGGTTGGGCCAAGCTACTTACATTACATGTTTAAGCAATATTCCCAAATAAGGTCCCTTAGATGACAACATAAACAATTACTACTGAAAACGACCGTCAGAACAAAGCAGGGTGAAGCAGCTTTTAGCCACTATGGTGTCCATCTCTGGAACCAGCTTCCAGAGACCATCAAAAACTCCCCCACTGTCACCATTTTTAAAAACAGGAGTTAAGACCAAACTCTTTTTAGATGCTTTCAGCAGTTAATGCACATTGTCTTTATCTATCTTTTCTATTTTCTCTTTTACTTTCAAATTCACTCTTTGCTGTTGGTATTCCATGTACATTTTACATTTTACTTTTGCTAAAATGGTGTATGGTTCCAAATTTGTATCTTTATTTTATTTATAAATTTTCTTTTTCATTTTGCTTTTGTGTGAAGCACATTGAATTGCCACCTGTATGAAATGTGCTACACAAATAAATATGCCTTGCCTTGCCTGTAGAGGCGCTGGTTCTCCGCGAAAAAAAGACAAGGCGGAGCATGCGCACCAAGCCTGTGCGCTGTATACAAACATACAGTCGAGGAGGAGAAAGCAGTTGTTAAATCTTTCAGATTGAGCAGAAAATGCTTTTAATGTACAGTTAGCAATTAAATTTACCAAGGGGCTGTATTTAAAGCTACAAAAAAAATACAAATCAAGTCCAAAAAATTATAATAAGACGGAATTCCAACGTCCAACGGTTTCAAAAAAGTGCAGAACCTTTTAAGGACAGGAGGTTTGGGATAGGAGTGATTCACACATCCGAATATGGGCTAAACAAGTCCTGTTTATTATTTCTACTTCAATATTTGCTTTGTAAAGCACCTTCACATACACACAGTGAGACACACAGTTACACACACACATGCAGTGACACACACACACACAAAGAGGAATCCACACACACAACCACACACAGAGAGACACACACACACAACAACAACACACAGAGACACGCACACACACAAAAACACACAGACAGACACAGACACACACACACACACACCAAATACATAAAAAGGGACAAAAGGCAGAGGGTCCCCTAATGTTTCATCTATACCTCGCCCTTCTCGTCATTATCTGCCCACCCTTTATCTCAATATACCCCCCCCCCCCCACCCCCAGCCCACATCTGTCCTATTCAGAGAGGTAATTACAGCCATTCAGTCACGAGGACTAAGTCACTCAAAGTCCCTGCCATTTCGCTCTCCCCTCCCCCTGGGTGACTCCCATTACGCTTTTCTCTTTATTTATTTATTTTTATATTATTTTTCTCATTGTGTGAACAAGCTCTTCGTCTCCGGGGACGAGAAACGGCCTAGCAGTCCAACAGCCAGGTCTGGTTGGACGGCGTGGCTGCCGTCACAGGATTGATGTGGGCACGGTGTGCGTGTGTGTGTGGGGGGGAGTGGACATGCACTCGCAGTAGTAATTAGCACACTATATGTTGCGAGTAAAGTACTTACTTAGTGAAGCCAGGCAGAAGGAACAGACAGGTAATGGAGTGTTACCTAAGTGCAATCACACCCACCGCGCTCAATTAATGCCCTGCACAAACAACGACACACGCAACACACACACATCTAGACGCACACACATGCGGTGAAGCGGAGGTGTTTACAAAACAGGAAGGCACACACAGGCTGCAGTGGAATCTGTTTGACACAGTTTAGTATGGGTGACTTGAGTGATCAATCATATAGTTGGTGTGAAAAGTTGTTTCATGAAGGGCTAGTCATCAGTCAGTGGTACGTTAAACCAATCAAAAGGTGGACAGACGCACCTTGATGTGGAGCATCAGACCGATATGAACAAACAATTGGTTTCATTTTCCTTTCCAACTTTTTGAAGCAACTCCTTCATGTAACTGCACCCAGCAATTCAATGTTTTACTACTACTACTACTACTGATACTGCTCTGAATAAAGACTCTGGGTTAAGGCTCTGAGTATGGCTCTGTTAAAGGCTCTAGGTAAAGGCTCTGGGTAAAAGTTCTGAGTAAAGGGTAAAGGCTTTGAGTAAAGGCTCTGGGTAAAGGCTCTGAGTAAAGGCTCTGGTTAAAGGATCTGAGTAAAGGGTAAAGGCTCTGAGTAAACGGTAAATGCTCTGAGTAAAGGGTAAAGACTCTCTGTAAAAGCTCTGGGTAAAGATTCTGAGTAAAGGTTAAAGGCTCTGTGTAAAAGCTATGGGTAAAGGCTCTGAGTAAAGGGTAAAGGCTCTGAGTAAACGGTAAATGCTCTGAGTAAAGGGTAAAGGCTCTGGGTAAAAGCTCTGGGTAAAGGCTCTGAGTAAAGGGTAAAGGCTCTGGGTAAAGGCTCTGAGTAAAGGGTAAAGGCTCTGAGTAAAAGCTCTGGGTAAAGGCTCTGAGGAAAAGGTAAAGGCTCTGAGTAAAAGCTCTGGGTATGGCTCTGGTAAAGGCTCTGAGTAAAGGCTCTGGGTATGGCTCTGGTGAAGGCTCTGAGTAAAGGCTCTGGGTAAAGGCTCTGAGTAAAGGGTAAAGGCTCTGGGTAAAGTCTCTGGGTAAATACATCTTCTACCCTGGCTTTTCTACGGAATACCTTGTAAGTTCGAGCCGTTTTCTTGCATTATAGTAGACTTTCAAAAGTGGTTGCTGGGATTTTGTTTTCCTTCACAAAATGTAATTATTTCCTGGAATCAGACTTGATCAACTCCTTGAAAGGGTTCTATCATGTAAAACGGAGAGCCCAGCAAAACACTCACCTCTATACCAATGTAGATGGAGAGAATTAGTGAAACAGACAGAGAAGGAGCGCAAGAGCTATAAAGAAGGAGAGAGGGGGAGGGGGATGAAGAGAAAACAAGGGACAGAAAGCGGAGGATTAGGAGAGAAATAGGGATAAGCATTGTGGGGACAAAAATAGAGAAAGACAGAGTGGGAGCAAGAGGGATGAAGACATCGAAAGAGGGAGGAGATAAAACAAACGGATAATCAGAGGGGGAACAAAAAAATTAAAAGGGAAAGGTAAAAGGATAAAAAACAATGAGAGGCCGTGGGGATAGAAAGGCAGGTAGGAGACACATTGAAACCAGAAATGACATCTTAATTGAGTTTCCCTGAGCATCTATACCCTGAACCAAACCTGGTCTCACAGGAATCCGTGAAATGACCACGGACGCTTAACTCAAAATCCAAGGAATCCTCACCTTAACACGCCAATTTCCATGATATGGCCTCTCCTGGAACTGTCACCTTATCGTGGTGGAGAGGTTTGCGTGTCCCTGTGAACCTGAGGGCTGTGTTGTCTGGAGCCTTGTGCTCCTGGTAGGGTCTCTCATGGCAGAGTGGTCTCAGGTGAGGGGCCGGACTAAAAAACTCCAATGAACAACGAAAGAAGAGGAGATGTGACCCGGCCCGGAGGAAGCCCGGTGCCCCCGTCTGGAGCCAGGCAGACGGAGGGCTCGATGGCGAGCGCCTGGTGGCCGGGTTTGCCACGGAGCCCGGTCGGGCACAGCCCGAACATACTACGTGGCACCCCCCTCTCTTCATCCCATGGGCCACCTGTGGGAAGACCCGTCGGGGTCGGGTGCGCAGCCACATGGGTGGCAGCGAAGGTCAGGGGTCTCGACGGACCAGACCCGGGCGGCAGAAGCTGTCTCTGGGGACGTGGAACGTCACCTCGCTGTGGGGAAAGGAACCGGAGCTTGTGAGGGAGGTGGAGCACTATCAGTTAGATCTGGTGGGGCTTACCTCCACGCGCAGTCTCAGCTCTGGTACCGTACTCCTGGATAGGGGTTGGACTCTATTCTTCTCCGGAGTTGCCGAGGGCGTGAGGCGCCGGGTGGGTGTGGGGATACTCATAAATCCCCGGCTGAGCGCTGCGGTGTTGGATTTTACCCCGGTAGACGAGAGGGTCGCCTCCCCGGGGTTGTAGGGGGGAAAACTCTGACTGTTGTTTGTGCGTATGCACCAAACAGCAGTTCAGAGTACTCTGCCTTCTTGGAGACCCTGAATGGAGTCCTGTATGGGGCTCCAGTACGGGACTCCATAGTTCTGCTGGGAGACTTCAACGGCCACGTGGGCAACGATGGAGACACCTGGAGAGGCGTGGTGGGGAGGAACGGCCTCCCTGATCTAAACCCGAGCCGCCGTTTGTTATTGAACTTCTGTGCTAGTCATGGATTATCCATAACGAACACCAAGTTCGAACATAAGGGTGCTCATACGTGTACCTGGTACCAGAGTACCATAGGCCGATGGTCGATGATCGATTTCGTGATCGTGTCATCTGATCTGAGGCCGCATGTTGTGGACACTCGGGTTAAGAGAGGGGCGGAACTGTCCACCGACCACCATCTGGTGGTGAGTTGGATCAGGGAATGGGGGAAATTTCCGGATAGACCTGGTAAGCCCAAACGAGTAATGCGGGTGAATTGGGAACGTCTGGAGGTGGCCCCCATCCTAAGTATCTTCAACTCACACCTCCGGCGGAGTTTTTCTTGCATTCCTGTGGAGGTTGGGGGCATTGAGCCGGAGTGGGCGGTGTTCAAAGCCTCCATTGCTGAAGCTGCGGCGGCTAGCTGTGGCCTCAGGGTCTTAGGCTCCTCAAGGGGCGGTAACCCTCGGACACCGGTGGTCAGGGAAGCCGTCCGATTGAAGAAGGAGGCCTTCCGGGATATGATATCCTGGAGGACTCCTGACTCGGTTGCAGGGTACCGACAGGCTCGAAGGGCTGCAGCTGCTGCAGTGTCGGAGGCTAAGCAGCGGGTGTGGGAGAAGTTCAGAGAGGTCATGGAGAAGGACATTCGGTCGGCACCAAAGTGTTTCTGGAAGACTATCCGGCACCTCAGGATGGGGAAACAGGGAAGCTTCCAAGCTGTGTACAGCTGTGTACAAGGATGGGACTCTGTTGACCTCAACTGAGGAGGTCGTCGGACGTTGGAAGGAACACTTTGAGGAACTCCTGAATCCGAATAGCACGCCCTCTATGTTGGAGGCAGAGCTCGAGGTTGATGTTGCTTCGTCGTCCATTTCCCTGGTGGAGGTCACTGAGGTAGTCAAACATCTCTGCAGTGGCAAAGCTCCAGGGATTGATGAGATCCAGCCAGAAATGCTAAAGGCTCTGGATGTTGAGGGGCTGTCATGGTTGACACGCCTATTCAACATTGCGTGGGAGTCGGGTACAGTGCCAAAGGAGTGGCAAACCGGGGTGGTGGTTCCCCTGTTCAAAAAGGGGGACCAGAGAGTGTGTGCCAATTACCGGGGTATCCCACTTCTCAGCCTCCCTGGTAAAGTCTACTCCAAGGTGCTGGAAAGGAGGGTTCGGCCGATCGTCGAACCTCAGATTGAAGAGGAACAATGCGGTTTTCGCCCCGGACGTGGAACTACGGACCAGCTCTTCACTCTCGCAAGGATCCTGGAGGGGACCTGGGAGTATGCCCATCCGGTCTACATGTGTTTTGTGGATCTGGAGAAGGCGTATGACCGGGTCCCCCGGGAGAAACTGTGGGAGGTGCTGCGGGAGTATGGGGTAAGGGGGTCTCTCCTCAGGGCCATCCAATCTCTGTACTCCCA
This sequence comes from Gadus macrocephalus, assembly GCF_031168955.1. Lineage (NCBI taxonomy): Eukaryota > Metazoa > Chordata > Actinopteri > Gadiformes > Gadidae > Gadus > Gadus macrocephalus. The sequence goes on from NC_082397.1 coordinate 25,029,442, forward strand.
AAGGGGTTGTAGTTCGGTGGTCTGAGGATTTCGTCACTGCTTTTTGCAGATGATGTGGTCCTCATTGAATCATCGGCCTGTGACCTTCAGCACTCACTGGATCGGCTGGCGGGAAAGGGAAGTCTGGGGCCCCCTGCTTGAGCTGCTCCCCCCGCGACCCGACCCCGGATAAGAGGATGACGATGAGATGATGAGATGAGATGGCCACGGAAGTTGCTCCAATGCAAGTTAATGACACTCATATCCCGTGGCCCACACACAGATCCCCGTATCAACGACCGAGTCGACCACGGGCGCTTAACTCAAAATCTGTGGTGGCCTCACGGAATAGTTAATGACACTCATATTCCGTGGCACACACACACAGATCCCCATCTCAATGACCGAGTCAACCTGGTCTCACAAGGATCCGTGAAATGACCATAGCCTATATATATATATGTATATGAATGAAATTCATGTTGACGGTATGGCACTATATCCCTTTTCTCGCCCATGCAGCCATCTTGAATTTAACAGACCATTTTCGTTGTTTCGAGCAGGTCTAGTGGTCTCCGTATATAATAAATAAAGAAACATCTATACATAACACAATAACGAAAAATATCTATAAACATGTATGTGTATTTATATAAATATATATATACACATACATATTTATTAATTTTGTTGCTTCGAGGAGGTCTGGTGGTCTCCGTATATAATAAATAAATAAATAAGTATGTACCTATTTACAAACACACATATTTATATATATTTATTTATTATTGCCGGGGACCACCAGACCTCCTCGAAGCAACGAAAGTGGTCTATTAAATCCAAAAAGGGCCAGAGAAAATAGGGATATAGTGCCATACGTCAATATGAATTTCATTCATTTCCGATAGGATGGTCAATGGTCAGGTACAGATCCCGTTATAACAATAATTTATATCGATGTAACGAGGAAGGATGTTATGATAACGCCAAGAAAATAATGGCTACATGGTTATGATAATTGAAATATAATTAACTTATAAAGCGTATAAAGAGACAACGAGACAATCTAGTTGTGGGCCAGCAGAGGCTACATTTTAACCGAATTCGGCCTATAACCTTATGCATATAATAGTCTAACTCTATTTGTCAAATGTATGATATGCTGTAGGCCTACGTATAGGCTAGTTTTTTATATTATAAATATTGAAATATTTTCATACCTGAACCACATTCCCCATAGAAAAAGTACACTGTGTTACTTGGTGTTACTTCGTTGATTGGATTGGTGTGTCTTGTTATAACGACAATAGCTACATGGTCTACTACAAATGTTTTCAATATTACACAAATGCATTTCAATCTGGAGATTATTTTCGACTTCAGAAGGTGGGGCGGGCTGGGCAGGATTCGTCAAAACAACAATCCTATGGTGGTTGCCATCGATCGCCCCCTTCCACCTCCCCTTTCCCACAGTTATCGTATACATCCATGTGAACTTCTTTACGACCTATGGCCATTATTTCATTTTCTGTAACATCCACGCATATATCCTGCATTTAATACATGTTCATGTTATATGCAGAATATTCTGAACAAAGCCCCGAACATATTGATTCTAAATTCCTGTGATAGGAGTGGGATGCTTTGATGAGGAACATAAATGTACACAATGTATGCACCATTCACTTTGCAAACGACTTCATGAGTTCAAACATCTCTGCTCCAAACCACGTTAACGACGTTAAGGGCGGCAACTGAGTTGCCGTCAATTGTGTTGTTTTGGTCGTAATCTAGGGTCCGCTGGCTAGGAAATAGACAACCCGGTCTCACAAAAATACGTGACACTGTCACATTATTTAATCTATTGAAACGTGATCAGGGACACGTATTTTCAATTTTTTTGTGTCAAAAAGCACAATTTTCAAACTCATGTATATCAATTGGAAGTATTTGTCGTGTCACTAAGCACGACTTCCAAACTAAGGTTCTGTCCGGGAGCGTTCTCCCCAATGTCCCTTGAGGAGCTCCGTACAGAACATTTATTGTTAAAAATTGTCTGTGATAACTAACAATATGACAGCTTTTGGCCACCCGTTTCTACTTAAAATTGTCTTTCATAACTAACAATATGACAGCTTTTGGCCACCCGTTTCTACTTTCACCTTTGATTCTGAGAAACACCTTTGATTCTGAGAAAAAGGATATATTAAATGCAGGTGCGCTGCTCTGTAGGCAAACCGCAAAGGAAAAAAGGGTAGCTGCTTCATCTGTTCTTTTTAGAATTGTATGTCTTGATGTTCATTTTATCTAGCCATCTATTGTCTTGTTTTTGGCTATGTGAATGAAAGTCTGCGTCGATGTCTGGCAAGTCCAGTGTCGCGAGCGGACGTTGCCATGACATCTAGAAATCATACCGTATTTAATGGGTTATCATTAATATTGATGTGTAGGGGTTGATTATAACTCGTGAATAATATTGTTTATACCACGGTCTGGGGGAATACTCGTATTCTGATTGGCTGCAGGGCGTGCATTAACTCCTGATATAGGCCTACAGACACCTGCTAAGTAGTTCCAGTCAGTGTTTAGAGAGGAATGAGAGGTCATTCCTTCTCCTGAGTTTGCTTCCTATTTATGTCTAGTGTACACCCCTACTGTCCACGAGCACCCCCCCCCCCCCCCCCCCCCCCACACATATGGATATAGAGAATTGTTGCCCCTTAAGGAAGTCATGCAATAGGTGACTTAGGCGAGGACATTAACAAGTAAGCTATAGACCTGGGATCTCTTTAGAGGGTCTCAAAGAACACACACAATTATCAACTGGGGGCCTTTAGCCCTACAGGAAAGGCTCACTGGCATTGGCAACAAGCCATTGCTAGAAATTAATCTAAATTAGTTGACAAGAGATAGAATCTTGTCCATTAGACCTTCAACCAGGGTGTATCTTGGGATTACTCTGTGAATATTGTTGGTCTCTGGAAAAAAGCCAGCCCTAACCCCAAACCTCAGACCCCCCCCCTGCCCTCGGGGACAGAGAGGGCCAAGTTTCGGTGTGGGGTTCCCAGTTACGCCCTAGAATAAGGTAGTCAAGTTTCAGGGCGATAGGACCTTCCCATCTCAAGAACTGTCTTTCAAACATATTCTGATCAACTAGGTCTTGCAGGCAACATTTCTGAGAGGCTTTGTCCAAAAAACAGTCCATTTTGGAAAACTTTTTTTCTCTAAGGGCTAGAAATCCAGATCTCCGATATGTCGTTCTCGGTACCCCGGGAAATGTGCGTATACATTTTGGCAACTCATTTTTGGTGGGATGGAGGTGTAAATGTGTGCCTTATGGTGTATACAGCTGGCCTTTGGACAAGATTTTGAATTTTGGGATCAAAAGGTCAAAAGGAGCCGGCACCACGCCCCTTATGAGATAACAAAATGTTAATGGGAATTTCTCTCATAACTTTTTGTCATTATTAAAGAGAGGCCTGATTCTCAGATATGAATATTGGATGGCTAGGGTGTAGGTCTGGGAAGAACTTCAGGCCAAAATCTTGCAAGCGAGCCACTGGGTGAGGTGCAATGAGATGAAGCATTTGCGGAGTAATTTCTTGTAGGGCTGGAATCCCTAAGTTGATGATTATATGCGTCCTTTGAGACCCCCGTTGATATAAATGAGACCCCAGGTCAATAACTTACTTGTTACTGTCCTTAACTCAGAAGTTACCTATTGCATCACTTCCTTTAGGGCTTCCGCCTCCTAATTGATCATTGTAGTATATTTGAATGCCCTCTTTCATAGATATGACACCACCACCACTGGGGCATGGGAAATATTCTCCATATCCATATGGGGAGGGGGGAGGGGTGCTTGTTGACAGTAGGGGTACACTAGACATAAATAGGAAGCTTGCAATTAGCATTTCAATCACCAGAAATTACACACGCTCAGGGGGAGGAATTACCTCTCACAAATGATATCTTAATGAATTATTTCAAATAACTCTGCCTCGTTCAATCAATGAGCTTGATGTTTTGCTTTCACGAATAGGTTATAGGCTGTGTCACTACCAAATATGTCCGTGCGCATCTCCCAGAGTGACTTAACTAGCCACCAGACAGTGAAGTCAAGTTGATTTAAAAAAAGTAACTTAACAATTACAAGTCTAAACTGTGGAAAATTTAAAGATATGGGGGGGGGGGTCGATGGCAACCACCATAGCAACCATGACAGTCACGTGACGTGGATGCAGGCCCATTGAAAAGAATAGGTCAAAAAAACGTAGGCGTGTTACATGTTTAGGGCCGTTATTGTAATGTGGTTTCCTCTGTGGGCAGTTTTGCAACAATCTGGTGTGAGACTGGGTTTAAGGAACTAGGATGGTTTCAGTTTTTGAGGGGGTCTGTTCAATAATCTGATAAATCGGATTGTTGTTTTGACGAATCCTGCGCAGCCCGCCCCCCCCCCCCTTCTGAAGTCGAAAATAATCTCCAGATTGAAATGCATTGGTTTTATATTGAATAAATGAAATATTAAAATATATATTATGGATGAATAAATATCCAATTATTTAGTTATAATATTATAAGTAGACCATGTAGCTATTATCGTTATTACAAGATCTGTATCTGACCATTGACAATCCACTTCCACCAATCCAATCAACGTTGTCTGTTATACGCTTTATAAGTTAATTCTATTTAAATTATTATAACCATGTAGGCCTAGGCTTTATTTTATTGGCGTTATCATTACATCCTTTCTCGTTACATCGATATAAATTATTGTTATAACGATATCTGTATCTGACATCCTTTCGGAAATTCTATGAATGAAATTCATATTGACGGCATGGCATTACATTTACATTGAGGGCATTTAGCAGACGCTTTTATCCAGAGCAACTTACAATAAGCACATTTGTCATAAGAAGTGCAACAATATATCGCTGTCGGTACAGAAAGTGCAAGTACAATAATCACTAGGCTAACCAATTCCTCGTGTTACAGCAATGATAGCAGCTACTGCAGTTGCTACACAGTTAAGTACTATAATACCATACAATACAACACAATACAAATCAGTGTACAATGGTGGCCAGAAGAGGGAGGATGGCTATGCAGAGTCGAGGTGGACTCTGAACAGGTGAGTCTTGAGTCTTTTTCGGAAGATAGTGAGCGACTCTGCGGTCCTGAGAACGGCAGGGAGCTCGTTCCACCAGTGAGGTCCCAAAACCGAGAAAAGTTGTGACTTTGCTGAACGGCCTTTGCTAGCTCTTAGCGATGGCGGTACCAGACGTCCAGCTGAGGTAGTTGAGCGGAGGGATCGAGCTGGGGTTTGTGGCTTTAGCAATGCTTGGAGGTAGGCAGGGGCAGTTCCATCGACTGCCTTGTATGCCAGTACCACCGTCTTAAATTTGATGCGAGCTACTACAGGGAGCCAGTGGAGGTCCCAGAAGAGGGGGGTCACATGGGAGAACTTCGGTAGGTTGAACACGTGGCGCGCTGCCGCATTCTGGATGCGCTGCAAAGGTATTATCGCAGAGGCAGGAAGTCGAGCCAGGAGTGAGTTGCAGTATTCGAGGCGGGAGATGACCAGTGATTGGACTAGAAGCTGAGCTGCTTCCCTTGTGAGGAAGGGCCGGATTCTGCGGATGTTGTAAAGTGCAAATCTGCAGGATCGGGCCACTGCAGTGATGTTTGAGGTGCAGGATAACTGATTGTCTAATACCACACCGAGGTTTCTGGCAGTTGGAGAAGGAGACACAGTGATGTTCTCAACGGTGACCAGTAAGTCCATGCGTTGACAATCTTTCCCTGGGATTAGGAGGAGCTCGGTTTTGTTGAGGTTAAGCCTCAGGTGATGGGCAGTTGTCCAGGTGCTGACGTCCGCCAGACATTCCGACATGCATGTTGCAATCAGGGCTTTATCAGATGAGGGGAAAGAGAGAAATAGCTGATTGTCGTCAGCATAGCAGTGATAGGAAAAGCTGTGTGATGCAATTACAGAGCCCAGAGATCTGGTATAGAGGGAGAACAGAAGAGGACCCAGTGCAGAGCCTTGAGGGACACCAGTTTCGAGCGTGCAAGGTTTGGACAAGGAGCCATTCCATGTCACTTGATAGGTGCGGTTCATCAGGTAGGATGTGAACCAGGAAAGAGCAGATTCAGCGATGCCAAGTTTGGCAAGAGTGGCAAGGAGGATCTGGTTGTTCACCGTGTCAAATGCTGCGGACAGGTCGAGGAGAATGAGAACCGATGAGAGGGACGAGGCTCTGGCAGCACGGAGGGACTCAGTCACCGCGAGGAGAGCCGTCTCAGTTGAGTGTGCCTTCTTGAAGCCTGACTGGTGAGGGTCAAGCAGGTTGTTGGATGAGAGATAGGAGGACAGTTGGTTAGCAACGGCACGTTCCAGTGTTTTAGAGAGGAATGAAAGAAGAGATACCGGTCTGTAGTTCTGGTTGGTGGTATTGGTGGTATATCGGTGGTATTAAGAGTTGGTTTTTTGAGGAGAGGCTTTATTCTGGCAATCTTGAAAGATGCTGGAACAATGCATGAAGTGAGGGAGGAGTTGATAAGTGAGGTGAGAAATGGCAGGAAGTCGCTTGAGACATCCTGGAGGAGAGAGGAGGGGATAGCGTCAAGGGGGAAGGTGGTGGCATGGTTAGATGTTATTAATCTGTTGACCTCGTCAGAGGTGAGAGGGCTAAATTGGGACAGAGGAGGGGATGGGAGGAGGGAGGATGGAGGCCGGGATAAAAGGGGAGCTAATGTCCTTCACTTTCTGGGAAAAGTAGGTAACAAAGTCATCAGCAGTGAGGCAGGAAGGAGGTGGGGGTGAGGGAGGGTTGAGGAGGGACGAGAACAGGGAAAACAGTTTCCTGTGGTTTGAGGCGGAGGAGTTGATTTTGGTCCGGTAGAAGGCAGATTTGGTTGTTGACACGCTAGAGGTGTAATCAGAAAGAAGGAAAAGATAGTGAGATAATAATAATAATACATTTAATAGATTAATTTAGATAGATCATTAGGACAGTCTGATCTCTTCCATTTCGTCTCAGCTGCCCGCAACTTTGTTCTACAAGTCCGCAGAGGATCGGACAGCCAAGGAGGGGGGGTTGAGGATCGTGCTGTTCTGGAGTGAAAGGGACAGAGGGAATCCAGGGAGGAGGAGAGGGAGTATAGCAGAGTGTCTGAAGATTCATCTGTAGATAGTTGAGAGAATCGTTCGATAGAGGGTAGTGAAGACAGAACAGTAGAGGCAAACGTAGAGGGAGAGAGGGATTTGAGGTTACGGCGAGTGGTGACAATGTGGGGACTCGAGAGGAGGGTGGGAGAGGATTTGAGGGGAGAGAAAAATCTACAAAGTGATGGTCAGACACGGGGAGCAGGGTAACGGAGAGAACAGAGGTGCCGCAGGACCTAGTGAATATTAGGTCAAGCTGGTTCCAGGCCCTGTGTGTAGGAGGAGAAGGGGATAGTGTTGAGTCAAAGGTGGCGAAAAAGTTGGTTAGTTCAGGTGAGTGCAACTTCTCTGGCAGGATGTTGAAGAGGATAACGAGTGGTGTGCCATCCTCAGGAAAGCAGCTGAGGAGGGCATCCATCTCATCGTAGAAGTCACGGAGAGGACCTGGAGGACGGTAGATCACCACAATGGAGAGCTTGATAGGAATGGTGACGGTGACAGTGTGGAGTTCGAACGCAGATCTGGCCAAGTGGTCTTGTGGAAGGACCTGGTAGGACCACATGGGCGAGATGAGGAGTCCGGTCCCTCCTCCTCGCCCAGATAGTCTAGGGGTGTGCGAGAATGAGTAGACGATGGAGAGGGCAGCAGGAGTGTTCCAGGTCTCTCTCTGGAGTGTTCCAGGTCTCTGTCAGGGCCAGGAAGTGAAGGGTCATGAGGGACGCGTAGGCTGAAATCAAGTCCCCCTTCTTGACCGCCGACTGGCAGTTCCAGAGTCCTCCCATCACCTCAAGTGTCAGTCAGTGTAAGCAAGGGTAGGTGGATGGCACAGATTAGACGGGTTACTGCGCCGAGCAGAGTAGCCATGGTAACGCCGTCTATGGGTAGAAATCCTGACAATGATTGAAGTACAACACATAGCTACAATAGGGCGGGTGGCCTCCCCAGGCTTCCTCGAGAGACTCCCTTAGTCTTTGTTTCCCGGGTCTTCGTTTGCTGGGTCCTGACGCTACTAATAGCTAGCCCTTAAATGGGCATGGTAGCTCAGTCAGACTTAGCTCCGCCCAGCTAACAGGCCTTTTGTTCCCCCCTTAAGTGGCAGAAACTAGCAAAAAGTACTACCTCTTAATAGTCAGGTGGCTTAACGAAAATACCGATACCGACTGGACAAAAGCACCAAACTTTGCATGGGTCTTCCTTAGGGCTTAGTAGTCAAATTTAGCCTAGGAGCCACCCCTCCCTATTTAATATTTAAGGGTATTTTTCAGAATTCGGGCCCACTTTTCAGAATTCGGCCCATTTCTGTCCACAGACAGGGTGTAATTATATTAAAAACGAATTACATCTAATACATTTTAGATCCATTAATTAGTATAAACAAAAACAAGCCTAGACTTTTTTTATGGTTGCTCTTACTAATGATTTTAACACATTTTATTGGTGTTTAGTGGTACAATATCTGTGTTTTGGTGTTGTCCGCCACCATAGTTTTCACATGTCGTGCCATATCTCAAACATTATTTATCACAAATTAATCATAAAAATATGCATATGGATTTAATGTTACTTGAACTAATAAACTACATGCACAGATTAAGCATATATATATGCATTTTGTACTTTATTTTGGCTAATTTCTACCTGTCCCATGGTTTAGCCGTCATTACCAACACACTCTGAATAAAAGGCACTTTACTACTGTTTTTTCATCAAATGTTTATTTGGTTGCCATGGTAACTTAATATCATAGTGGAGCTTCTGTACTTCAAGCTGTAAGACTGATGCCTTGATGTCCAGAAAAGTAAGTAAATCTACTCTTTATTCTTTGTGTGGGGCATATACACTTATTATGCGTCATTACCATATGTGTTCTATTTCTGTATTTTCGATTTTTTTAAAAACATTTTTATGACTTTAATAGTTTAAATGGTGTTCATTACATGTAGAAAGCTAGCTTCACTTGATTAGCCATCCTCTTTGCTAGTAAGGCTAGTTTTTTGGCAAACATGTCATTACCAGCACAGTCATTACCAGCACATTACAGCTTGTTACAATAGGTTACGATAAGTGATTTGTCATCACCGCAACCTATGTATAAATTACAAAACATCCAACAATAATTTATTTTGGACAATGTTGGACAGACTAAATGATCACTGTATAAAACAAAAGTTGAGACATATGACATTTACTTGGCATTTACTTTACTACTTGACTATATTCGATGATGTGATGGTAATGACACATTTACTTGACATAGTTAAGAAAGTGGCAAAAAATCTGAAATTCCCTTATCTTTTGGTCTCAACCCAGCTCATAACGTTGCTTCTGACTGAAGGACAATTAATATTAGGATAATTTAATTTAACCAATTAGTCAAATTTGGAATTTTAATTGTGAGACTTGAAAATGGATCTAAACTGGGATCTCTGTTATTTGCCAGCAAGACACTCGAGAACCATTGAAGTGTCCCCTAAAATGTCCTGGAACCAGTAGTGACAAGAATGATGCATACACATCATTTCTGACAAATGTAGATTCTGTACATTCTCTTCAATTCCTTTCGACCAAGCACATGAACAAGAAAACAAGATTGTCAAAGGTTCAGGTGGTGCTGTTGGGCTTACAGAGAATCCTGCTGCCTTCAGACGGTGGATGCTCTCTGGACCAGAATTAGCCAGACTAGTGAAGCAGTTTGAAGGAGTATACCTCCCTGATGAGGAAACAGAGATCTCCACGAACTTCCAGCACCATGAGCAGGGTCTCTCGACACAAAAGACTTTCCAGAGACAAGTTTCCAGCCTTTCAGAAACCATCAAGCGAATGGGCAATCCCTTCTTGGATGACTTCCCTGATTTAGTAACTCTTGACAATCGCAACTGCACAGATGAATCAGTAATAGCCACAGTGCGCACTTTGGAGTCCACAGGCAAGGAAAAGTACCAAGACTTTGTCAAGAAGGTGCTTGATGACCGCACCCACTCTATCCATGACCCAATCAAGAGAAATTCTCTGCCGCTCTTCAGAAAATGTCATCACAAGCAAACATCTAAGCAGGGAAAGAAGATCAAAGTGCTTCAGAATAATGTAGCCCTCTTTGGCAGGCTGTACATTTCAATGCAAAGCCGGGACGGAAACTTGGATGATTTCTTTGCACATGAGATACAATCCTTCCCACCTTCTCTGTCAGACCTTGGCGCACTTCACTTACCAAACACAAAGTCTCACCTGCTCCAATGTCTTGACCAGCCTGGGCAAGCAGAGCCACCTTCAACCTACAACTGCAAAGTCCTAGATGGTGCCGTCATCGTCCACTGCTTGCCCACAACCAGAGTAAGCACATTTGATGAGTATGCAGATGCAATATTCATCCCTTACCTAGAGAGTCAGCTTCGGGATGCAAAAAGATTGGATCTTGTTTGGGACACTTACACCACAGACAGTTTGAAAGAGTCTACCCGAGAAAAGCGAGGCACAGGTGTACGAAGGAAAGTATCAAGTCATACCAAGCTTCCTGGCAATTGGATGGACTTCCTTCGGGACTCAATGAACAAGGAGGAACTGTTTGGTTTTTTGACTTCCAAGATTAAAGAGTTTAGCTGGCCACAAGACAAGGCTGTCTACGCCACATCAGGGCCAGCCGTGGTATCCATTGGTTCCAGCAGCCCCATGAACAACTGCAATCAGGAGGAAGCAGACACGAGGCTTGTAGTCCACATTCTTCATGCACTGGAACAAGGGGAGACGAAGTTCCTGGTACGTACAGTGGATACAGATGTCATTGTCATACTTGTTGGCACCTTCCATGACATGCTTGCGACTCAACCTTTGGTCGACATCTGGGTTGCTTTTGGTATGGGCAAGAATTACAGGTTTTACCACATCAACACCATCTGTGCAAGCCTCGGGGAGTCACGATCAAAAGGCCTACCTGTGTTCCATGCATACTCTGGCTGTGACACGACCTCTGCATTCAATGGAAAAGGCAAGAAGTCAGTATGGCAAGCCTGGCAGTCTTATGAAGATGTTACAGAGACATTTGTATTTCTGGCCAACCATCCCTTCCAGCAGCTCGAACTGGATGATGAATCATTCCAGAAGCTCGAGAGACTGACTGTTATTCTGTATGACAAAACCAGCCCTTTGACCTCAGTCAATGAAGCAAGAAAGGAACTTTTCTGCAAGAAGAATCTGGCAATGGACAAATTGCCACCCACCCAGGATGCACTGCTCCAGCACCTGAGACGAGCAGTGTATCAAGCAGGAATCTGGACTACCAGCACACAAACACAGCAGGTGGTTCCTTCTCCACAACAGTATGCCTGGAACAAGGTATCCAACTTATGGGTGCCTGTTTGGATGACAACTCCAGAAGTTTCAAGAGCGTGCAGGGAACTCATTAAATGTTCCTGCAAAGGAGACTGTTCCAACTGCAGCTGTGGCAAAGCAAACCTGGACTGTTCACCACTTTGCAAATGTAAATGTGTTCTGGACTTCTGAGAGTGTTAACTGTTTTTGAATAAATTCTGAGTTCTTTCCTGCATTGGGTCTGCGTTTGAGTCCCTTCCTGCAATTCTTAACACAGGCTGGACAAAAGCACCAAACATGCCCTGCTGCCCCCTCCCCCGAACTCCCCCTCCCCCACAGACTCTCCCCCACCCTCTGGTGATAAATAATGTTTGAGATATGGCACGACATGTGAAAACTATGGTGAATGGATCTAAAATGTATTAGATGTAATTCGTTTTTAATATAATTACACCCTGTCTGTGGACAGAAATGGGCCGAATTCTGAAAAATGGGCCTGAATTCTGAAAAATACCCTTAAATATTAAATAGGGAGGGGGGAGGGGTGGCTCCTAGGCTAAAAGTGACTACCAAGCCCTAAGGAAGCCTCATGCAAAATTTGGTGCTTTTGTCCGCCCGGTAACGGTAATGTCGAAAATACTCGTTAAGCCACCTGACTATAACTGATAATAACGGCACAGGTCTAAATCACACTGCAGTAACAGATGGAAAGTTAGAACAAGCAATCGTAATTCTAAACACTAGGAATCTTAGTGACCAAACTCACCTACAGCCAGATATGGAACAACCTACTTGTAAGACAAAATGTATTATACTGAGTTTACTCAGCTTTTTTTTATGGGTTAGGGTTAGGGTTTTTATGGCACTATATCCCTATTCTCTCCGGCCCATTTAATAGACCACTTTCGTTGCTTCCAGGAGGTCTGGTGGTCTCTGTATATAATAAATATATATAAATATGTATGTATGTAAATAGGTATATGCATACCTATTTATGTATATATATTTATTTATTACATACGGAGACCACCAGACCTCCTTGAAGCAACAAATAAATAAATATATAGGCCTATGTATAAATATGAATGTGTATATATATATTTACATACATTCATAAATACACATACATATTTATAGATATTTATTTATTTTGTTATATATAGATGTTTATTTATTTATTTATTATATACGGAGACCACCAGACCTCCTCGAAGCAACGGAAATGGTCTACTAAATTCCAGATGGGTGCATGGGCGAGAACAGGGATATAGTGCCATACCGTCAATATGAATTTCATTCATATATATAGTTTATCGGCTACGGTCATTTCACCGATCCCTTTGAGACCAGGTTGACTCGGCCGTTCAGACGGGGATCTGTGTGTGTGCCACGGAATTTGAGGGTCATTAACTTGCATTGGAGCAAATTCCGTTGGCATATCACGGACAATTTAAGTGATTCCGTGAGGCCACCACGGATTTTGAGTTAAGCGCCCGTGGTCGACTCGGCCGTTGATATGGGGATCTGTGTATGTGCCAAGGAATATGAGTGTCATTAACTTGCATTGGAGCAAATTCCGTTGGCATATCACGGACAATTTAAGTGATTCCGTGAGGCCACCACGGATTTTCAGTTAAGCGCCCGTGGTCGACTCGTTCATTGACACGGGGAACTGTGTGTGTGCCACGGAATATGAGTGTCATTAACTTGCATTGGAGCAAATTCCGTTGGCATATCACGGACAATTCACCTTTCGCTAAGCCCCGCCCCATTTGGTTATTGTTGCTAAGTCTGACAAAATTGTTCCTACTTTCAACATGGCGTTTTTGACAGCTCTTCCAGCTGAACTGCTGTCCAGCTTTAATAAAGCAGCAAATGCTGTTTCTGAACGAAGTAGACAGAAAAGTTTACAATATGCCTTTGAGGGTTACATACAGGATATCAAGGTAACAACAAATGTGCATAATGCGATAAAAATAGAGGCAAAAGCCTAGAGATCACAATCAAAAAGTGAGTTGCCACATCAGCTGATGATCGAGACGGAGGCTGGCACAAATGATATCAACGAGCAACACTGTTCCTGTAAAGCTGGGTAGGTCTATATTCACTATTATCGTCGTTATTATAACGCAAAAGCACAAAGCATGTATAACATTGTATAGCCTTATATGCTAGCGTATCATAACCATAATAGGCAACGTTAGCAGGCTAGCTGTAATTAACAAGGTGATCTTTCTTTAGCTCTTCAGGGTTCTGCGCCCACATTTGGGCTTATCCATAGCCTGATCCTCTATAACACACAAAACGCCAACATGTCTATAGGCTAAGAACTGAGGAAAAATCAGATTTTTGATGAACTGAAATTGAATTACCCCATATTTAGTGAAGTATATTGAAAATGTACCTTGCGTTTTTGACAGAACTTGCTCTCGTCAATGTGGACGAGGACGTTGACTCCACCAATTTTCTGGCCTTTTGTATTTCTGTGCCTTTTAAGGCTTTTAACACAAATTCCTCTCAGTGTCTTTGACATCATCGACAGTGTAGCAGTGCTCTTTGTAATGCCATCCTGAAGCATGTCCACTTGCCGTAGACGCAAACCCTCTGCAAATCTACAAAGAAAACAAACATTTAATCAGAACTGTTTAAATCCACAAAGAAAACATGTGCTTGTTTGATCAATCCGTAGGTCTACTCTAGTCACAAAGCATATTTTTTTTCTACTGAAAAAACTATTGTTGCAGCTTAAATTGTACAAACATTATGCACTCTGCAATCTGTGAAACACTGTAGTTGGAGAAAACCTTTAAAAATGGTTACTTGTGTATGTACTTCATCCATGTGAAGAGACTGCAGTGTGATTGTGAGAAAAGTGACTTGGTCCTTACACTTCTCTTGAAACGTCCATGCCTTTTACAACGGCACGCCCTGAAAAGTCCCCGAAAAAAATGCAAACAATTTGGAAATTTAAATGATGTCTATAAGTTGAACATATAAATAAGCCTACCAACTACAGCAGCCTATACAAAAAGAATGGTGTCAATGTAAGTAATCGTGGTTGATGATTATGTCATAAATTATAACTTGATCAAATAGATCTTATAACTTAAACTAGCTTTATATGCATACTTCCGTCTATTCGCTCATAAGCTTATTCAACATTTCAATCATGCTTTTAACATTCATTAGCATTTGATTCATTATTAACATTTATAACATTCAAATAGGAATTGGGAAGTATTTGTTTTCTTGGGGCACCGAATCCTTTGGCCACAACGCTCTTGTTGCATCACTGGAATTTAATTAGGCTTTCTGACCCATGGACAGGATCTACAATTTAAATTATTTGACTATGAAATGTAATATATATCACAGATGGCAAAAAAGCATTAATAGGCCTAAGTGATATGGCTTCAGGTAAAACGCAAATATGTGGGCTGAAGTTCAGCGTGGCTCTGAACTTAAAATAAAGTGACTCATTGGGCCCTATCTTGCATCCGGCGCAAGTGACTTAGTCACTGGCGCATGTGTCGTTGCTAGTTTACAACTGGCGCAGAGCGTTCTTTTCCCACCAGCGCCACTCGCCGGTAAATTAGGGATTGATCATGCGCCCCAAGGGGCGGTTCGGCGGAAGGAGGAGGCGTGTTCTGGCGCAAACGCTATTTTGCCGTTGCTGAATACCATTGCGCTACTGACCAGGAAATACCTGGTTTAAAGTCAGTGGCGCGTTGTTCAGATGCTATTTTAAGGGCGGATGCATAGCCTACATGCGCATGCGATGCATACGGATTGCTTGTGCACCTCGCGCATACACTTTGCTTCTCTCATCTACCTAACCGCACATTCTTTATTATTATTTGGGAAAGAACAGCTGATGCAGCGGTAATAAGTTGTACTTTTAAATCAATGCATCTGCAAACACCGTACAGCAAACACATATTTTCTTGACACAGACATCGTATAGGCCTACATGCCCATAACTTTTAGGATTGATGAGTATTTGATCGTGAAAAACATTGTTTTACCGCGAGTGAGTGTTAAAAAGAATGAATGAATGCGGGCGCGCGTGTGTGCTCTGTTTAAACACACGCAACGCATAATACAATCAATGGCAATGTCTATTACCGCGGAGACACATGCATATTGCTAGGATAGCATACAATACTGATAAGAAACAATGTTTATAATGTATTGCATATTTCATTAAATAGATCAGTTACCGCATATCATATGTTATATTATTTACGTTTTCTTTGGCGACATTTATTTGAGGACTCAGTATTTCTGAAGTTGTGGAAGAAAACCCCTTATTCCATGTGTGAATTAGGCCATATTATTTGGCAATAAACTGAGCCATTTGCAGTTTGAAATTCATGTGCATCTGTCTCATCGGAGACTGCAGACGCGCTGTCAAAATATCAACTCGTCCGATTCAAATGCGCTCATGGCTCTTAAAGGGGATGGGAGCTGGCACTCTCATTGGTTTGTTGGACGTTACGCCCAAACCACACCTACGGGTAATTAGGCTGCTTCAGACCAACCCTTTTGACACTTGCGCCGCGACGCAAGTGTCATTTATCCGCCTGTAAAATAGCGATAGCGCCGTAGAACCGCCCACAAAGCTACTTGCGCTTTGCGCTTTCCACTTGCGTTTCAGACCGTTAAAATAGGGCCCATTATCACAACACACACATGAACACGTTTATAAAATTAATTTAAACAAAATAGTGTAGGCCTATATTATGAAGATTTAACACATCGCAATGATCAGTA
Source organism: Gadus macrocephalus (assembly GCF_031168955.1). Classification (NCBI taxonomy): domain Eukaryota; kingdom Metazoa; phylum Chordata; class Actinopteri; order Gadiformes; family Gadidae; genus Gadus; species Gadus macrocephalus. The sequence goes on from NC_082397.1 coordinate 25,045,673, forward strand.
ATATAGCCGACAGAATTGTTCAGAGTGGACCTATTTAGTTTCTCTATTTAGTTTATTTTTTAAATATAGGCTAATTTGTGTTTCAAGGGTCGACCTTCTTGCAGCAGAAATAAGCGTGTGATTATTCGGCGATCGCATTGGGATAGCCCGACCAGAAGTTCACCACTTATTTCTCTTTTAAAACATGTATACCGGCGTAATAGTCTCTGTTAGAGCCTTTTATGAATAATAAAGTCGAGAGAAAGAAACACAGTTTGGGAAAGCTCAGCGGAAGGGCAACCGCCTCCCTTCTGCCGCACGGTGGAAGCGTGGCAACTCGCAATAATATCACATTCCAACCTAAATGGTTGTGCCGATTGCCAAACAAAAGATGGGCCCATGAGTTAACAAGAATTAATAACATTAGCACACCAGATGTGGAGGTCTGTGGACTGTGAATAGGAGACCATCTTCATTTTGTGTCTGCAGTTTTTGCATTTCATTTTGCGTTTCAGCAACCCTTTTCTTTGCAACGATGTTATTAACTTCAATGAGCTTTTTTTTGTCTCTTTGACATTCACCTTTCTCAAAGATTTTCTCTCCAGCGAAGCCATAGCATCGGTGGGCAGAGGAAATAACCGATGTGCTGACCAAAATGTCAAAATTCAAATTCTGGCGCACTATGGCTGTGGAGGTACGCTTGATTTACACTTCTAAACACCTCCCACCGCAAAGGTTGGGCTGATTCCCTGGTTGATACTTGACTCAATCATAATAATCAAGCGCTTCTACCGTCCGATTGGCTAAGCTGCACCGCCAACTCTGTGCCGTTGAAAGAGGCATTAGTCTGCGCCAAAGGGAATTGGATTTTGTCTCCGTGGTAACGCCTCACGCCTCGTGCCCACTACCTCCATCCGTTGACTGATCCCCATTGACTTTGAATGGGGACGGACGCGCAATGCATTGTGGAACCGTCCGTTCCGTTGGAGCCTTCGGCTCCGTCAAAAAGTTGAAAAATTGTCAACTTTTTCGGCAGCGACGGATCCGTCATCCAATCAGATTGCGTATGCAAATTTAAGCACTGTGACGTCCGTTGACTGATGGTGCAGTGGGCATGTAGCGTCATGCCCACTGCACCGTCAGTCAAAGGACGTGGGAAGGCGTGGCTGACGGATGGAGGAGTAGTCTTTGCAGAGGCATCCGTCAGCCAATCAAATCGCTTCGCCGGGTTCTTCCCGCTTCTTCCTGCATGTTGCGTTGTCATTGCAAGATTTCCCCGCTTTCCAGTATCGTCAGAGCCCGAGTCGCGTCACAGTGCTTAAATTTGCATACGCGATCTGATTGGATGACGGATCCGTTGCTGCCGAAAAAGTTGAAAATTTTTCAACTTTTTGACGGAGCCGAAGGCTCCAACGGAACGGACGGATCCACAATGCATTGCGCGTCCGTCCCCATTCAAAGTCAATGGGGATCAGTCAACGGACGGAGGTAGTGGGCACGAGGCGTAAGTGTCGACCCTCTCTTAACAGTTATTGTTTTAATTCGAAACTAGTTGCCATTACTTGCATGTGTGAACCACTAATGTTATCTCGTGTTTCAGTACAAGCAATTGATTTTTCATCAGCTGTGAATGCAACAACCCTCAGATTCGCCTGACAACATGAATACGGTGGAAAGGCCTGACCGCTCTACCAGGGCGCAAGGACGGCGGGGGAACGTTGGAGAAAGCTCCGATAGGCCTACTGGTAAGTTGGGTTGACACATTTGTAAAGTTATTGTAATACTCACAAGAGCTCGGCAAGAGCTAGTAACGTTAGCTTTGCTTAGCTGGGGGGTGGCGATGTTAATACCCATAGATAGATATAGAACTAGATGTCTCGTCCGCGCTGCTGGCCAATGGAGTTCAACTTCACCACTGGCGGCCATCTTACCACAATAAGCTGCTCACCCATAACATTGTGTTGGTAGTGGTACATGTACTTTTTAAATAACCATAACTTGCTAAATTTTCAACTGATTTTCAAACGGTTTGTTTTATTATAAACGTCAGAGATGTAGGTATGACAGTACATACTTACGAATAATTGTTAGGTTCTAAGAAAAATAGAATAATGTTCTAAAATAGGTACAAGATTTCCCTTTACAAATATACATCAAGAAAGGCTGCATGTTGAAATCCCCACCCTGTACAGAGATTTATTTATTTATTTATGTAATTATAACCATGTGTTTTCATATGAAATTAACATTAAACAGAACAGATGCGGGCTTCCGGTGACGTCATGACCGAGGCAACAGCCTGATTCATGAGCTCCCGGAGGAGAACTTTTAAAAAACTGGCCGGAATTTAATTACACTTTTGTTTCCCATCAAAACTACTCACAACAACTTTCTGAGATGACTACTGTTCGAAAGGAGAACGAAAAAACGAACAACAAAACTCCAAGACCCTGCAAAGACCATCAAAGTGACTCAGGCAGTGACGAGAACATGGCGGCGGTGCTAGCCGAGTTGCGCACATTTAGAAAAGAACACTGAAGCCTCTATGGACACCAAGAGCTCGTTAGCAAGAGTTGAAACGGCGCTCAGTGAGGTTGCTGAAAGGACGACACAGCTTGAACAACGAGTAACGGAATATGAACAGAGGCTAGGGGCTGCTGAGGATAAGACACAACGACATGAAAGAGCCCTTCGTTACCTGCTACAACAAGATACCAGCCTAACAGCAAAATGTGTGGATCTTGAGTCCAGAGCTAGACGCAACAATCTCCGTATATACGGAGTAACAGAAGATAACGAAAACAATGATATGCTGAACTACATAACCAATCTCATCCAAACAGCACTGACATTACCAGAGGATTTGAACTTAAATATAGTGAGAGCACACCGATCTTTGACCATGAAACCGACAAACCCAGGGAGCCCTCCGAGGTCGATCATAGTCAGATTCCTCGACTTCAGAACTAAAGAATTGGTCATTCAAGAAGCATGGAAACACCGAGGGGGAGTAATTTACAAAGGGCAGAAGATCTTCTTTGACCAAGACTACACATCTGACATCCAGAAGAAACGTAAGCAAGTTAGGGAGGTGATAAAGCAGCTTAAAGAGAAGAACATAAAAGCTCAATCGCCGTTCCCCGCCAAGCTGAAAATTCACCTGAGGACGGGAACTAAGACCTTCATGACACTGTCGGATGCGGCACCAACTCTTCATACCATTGGTATACATGTGCATCTGGATGAACGGGAGACGATCCGGGCGGAACTTTTACGGAATAGCTGGGCTGAGACTTCAACATCAAACCGTGATGTCCAATGCAGATCTGAAGAGCTTCCTTCACGGCGATAAAGAAAGGAGCGAGTAAAAACACTGGGCTGTGGGTAGACTTTGAGGGAAATGAAGATTCAACTTACTGGTAAGATTAATATGTTCTGGCTAGTTTTATCATAGAAAGTTTATTAACATTATGTTAAAAAAAAACAAGTTCTCCTCATTTGAGGAGCTTTTTCTTTTTTGTTTCTTGAACGCTCCTTTTTGACGAGCACTACAGGCTATAGCAAAGCCATTGGACTTGCGTGTAGCCTAACCGCACTGAGTGCACACCCCCGGAGAGACCTGTCACAACTCTCTGTCCTAGTTGAGACTGATTTTATGTTCGTTAGATCAGTCGGGTTTTTGGAAGTCTGCTTCCTCTTTGTTTTGATTGTATGTTCTTGTTTTCCACAACGGTGGATATTACATGTGTATTCTATAACTATGCAGTCACATATGATGTTTTTTGAGTACGGGTATATCTCTGGAAAATATATGTTAACTTTTAAAGACAGAAGGAAGGGGTACTGTTATCCTTATGGATAAACTAAACATAGTGAGTTATAATGTCCATGGGCTAAACCATCCTATAAAAAGGAAAAAGATATTCTATCAGTTAAAGCAACTGCAGTGTTCAATTGCGTTGCTACAAGAAACCCACTTATCCGAGAATGAACATATAAAATTAAAGAGGGAATGGGTAAATTTAGTGTATAGTGCCTCAAATGGGAAAAAAAGGGGTGGCGATTTTAATTAGTAAAACTCTGGCCTTTAGTGCAGAGAAGGTGGTGCAGGATAAATCAGGAAGATATGTCATGGTGGTTGGAAGTGTTGGAGGAAATTAGATTTCCATTTTGAATGTGTATGCTCCAAACGAATATGATCCAGGTTTTTTCAAAGAAATTGCGAACATCATTGCAGAAAATTCAAAAGGTATGCTAATAACTGGAGGGGACTTCAATGCAGTGCAAGATGGGAAAAAAGACAGGAACCCAACAGAAAAAGGACCTCAAAGTCCAAAAACACATACACTGAATAATTTCATTTCTGAACTGGGACTTGTAGACCCATGGAGAACTAAAAATCCTACAGGGAAAGATTTCACCTTTTTTTCTAATGTACACAACAGTTATTCAAGGATTGATTTCTTCTGTCTTCCTCAACAATACATGTACAAAGTAATTGATTGTCACATTGAACCTATAACTCTGAGTGACCATGCCCCAATCATACTGAAGATAGACCTGGGCATGCACTCTTTTTTCAGATATTGGAGGTTGAATGTATCTCTACTGAACAACGCAGAAACAGTAGAGGATTTGAGACAACAATTAAAAGAATACTTTGAGACAAATGATAATGGAGAAGTTAACCCTTCAATTTTATGGGAGGGAGCAAAAGCAGTTATAAGAGGGAAAATAATACAGATATCATCACAACAGAAGAGAAAGCGACTTGCGGAACAGTTGAGCCTAGAAAACAAGATAAAGCTCCTAGAAACACAACACAAAAATAATAGAGCAACTAATACTGCCACAGAACTTAAGGAGGCAAGAAAATCCTTGGATAAGCTTTTATCATATAAAGCAGAGGGAGCTCTAAGATTCTCGAGACAGCGATACTATGAGATGGGCAACAGAGCCAGCCGCCTCCTTGCTTTCCAACTTCGCAAGGCTCAGGCCAACCGAACTGTATCTAAGGTTGTTCATCCAACAGTGGCAAGAACAGGATCTCATCCCAAAGAGGTGGCAGATGCATTTGCATCATTTTACCAAAATCTGTACAAAGAACCCAAATCACGAACTACAACAGACAATACTAATACCTTCCTAGCTAATTTAAACCTCCCTGAACTTTCAGAAGAAGTATCACTAAGCATGGTTACACCAATTTCGGAAATGGAAATAAGAGATGCAATAAAAAGATTGAAAAATAATTCTTCCCCAGGGGTGGATGGATTTAGTGGAGAATTCTATAAATGCTTGATAAATGATTTGGTGCCGATCTTAACCAGGGTGTTTAGATATGCTCTCTCCAAGAATGACCCCCCTGAGACATGGTCACGGGCCATTATATCTGTGATTCATAAAGAAGGTAAAAACCCAACACTCTGCGAAGGATATAGACCTATTAGCCTGATATGTAATGACCAGAAATTATTGACAAGTATTTTAGCAAGAAGAGTCCAACAACATATTACCACACTGATTAACCCGGATCAAACAGGATTCATTCCCAGCAGACAGGGTGCTAATAATATAAGAAGAACCCTAAATGTTATTACCTGTGCTAAGAAAAATAAGCAGACATCAATGCTCATAAGTTTTGACGCACAGAAAGCATTTGATACGGTGAACTGGGACTTCTTGTACAGAACACTATCGGCAATGGGGTTTCACTCGGAGTTCATAAATTGGGTCAGAGTCATATACAAAAACCCAAAGTCGCGTGTCAGAGTTAATGGATGCTGTTCTGAGTTCTTTGAAATGCAGAGGGGGGTGAGACAGGGGGACTGCCTCAGTCCCTTACTCTTTGCTATGAATATTGAACCCTTAGCAGCAGCTATAAGACAGAATAAAGTAATAAAAGGTATAAAGGACATGGGAAATAGAGAACACAAGATATCTCTCTATGCAGATGATATCCTGACTTACATAAGTGATCCTGTCATATCTGTTCCTGCATTGATGGACACTTTAAAAGAATATGGAGAACTCTCTGGCTATCAGATCAACCAATCAGAATCATTATTACAAATGATTTATCAAAACTGTTCAAGGTCAACTATGGAAAATTGTTGGGCCACATAAAAGCAGACCTAACAAGATGGGAAATCCTGCCACTCTCTTTGATAGGGAGAATAGAAACGATAAGAATGAATGTCCTACCAAGATTGCTTTTTCTCTTTCAATCACTACCTATATATGTCCCTGTGGCCACTTTTACTACACTGAACAAATGGTTATCCAAATTTATATGGCAGAGCAAACCTCCCAGACTTAAACTTGGAAGACTACTGTGCCCAAAAGACCACGGAGGCCTGAACTTGCCTGACCTGAAAAAATATTACTGGGCAGCCCAATTACGAGCAATGGTTGCTTGGGTATCTCAAGAAACAGACACTATATGGGTGGGAATGGAGCAAAGTGAATGCCCGGACACACCACTGGACTCATTCCCATTCCTGAATTTGGCCTGTGGGAAGAATAAGATTTCCAACATATGGGTTAAAAATACTTTAAAAATATGGTCAGTTGTGAGGAAGAAATTAAAACTTCCCATGAATATATCCAGAGCTATAAGAATTGCAAGCAATTCAGAATTTCTTCCTGCTAGATTGGACAGGTGTTTTGAAAGATGGAGGGAGAGGGGCATAGTAGTCTTGGACCATATGTTTGAAGGAAGTGTTTTGAAGTCATTTGAACAGCTTAAAGAGAAATATGAGTTATCAACCCGAGACTTTTACAGATATTTACAATTAAGACACTATTTACATACACACCGGGATTGGGAAAAGCTCTGCTCACCACCATCCAAAATAGAACACTTTTTCATATCGACAATTGAAGGAACGGTCAAAGCAAGGTTCATATCACATTTATACAGGATATTGCAAGAAGAACTAAAGGAGAATAATTTGGATATTAAAGAAAAATGGGAACTAGAGATGAACACAATAATTTCTGATGAACAATGGGAAAACTCATGTGAGCAGGGACACAGAGTAACCAGTAGTCCTAACTGGAGGGAATTTGGATGGAAGATTAAAATGAGATACTTCAGAACTCCATTTATAACATCTAAATGGAGCAATACCTCAGCACTATGTTGGAGGGGTTGTGGCAAGGTGGGAGACCACACACATATATTTTGGGACTGTCCAAAGTTATCAGAATACTGGAAAAAAATACAAAAGGAAATAAAAATATGTTTATTTATTGACTTACCATTAGAACCATCACACTTCATTTTAGGGATATTGCCTGATAACCTTGAAGAAAATAACCAAACTAAAATTTTGAGAGCCCTTCTTCTAATAGCAAATAAAGCAATAACAGCCTCCTGGCTGAAGCCACAGCCCCCCACAATAACCCAATGGAGGGATAGAATTCAAGATATGTACAGGATGGAACACTTGACTGCACTACTACAACTTAAAACAGAGGCATTCATAAACAACTGGTCTGTCATTGCTACACACTTCCATTTGGTATGATGAAGGTACGCATGGATGTGTGTGTGTATACAAGTGGATATGCATATAGATATATACATTTAGAGATTTATATTTATTTTTGTTTTTCTTAGTTTTTTCTTTTAAAGCAATGGTCGTCTGCAGGCCTTTTTCTTCACAGAATACTTTCTTAAAGTAATATCATATGGGATGTTTTGTGTTTGTGGACAATGTTACATTTAGATACATATGTGCATGTGGATGTGTAGGCTACATGTATGGAGATATGTTTCTTTGTTTATTTATGTTTTAAGCAATGGACCTTTGCAGGCCTTTCTATTTCAGAATGCTTTCTTTGTGTAATGTCATGTGTGATGAGTGGTGTTTGTGGACAATGTTAATGAGTAACTCAATTCTGATATGCATGGATCCGGATGGTTTGGGCCCAAGACATCCATGGACTGTTAACCCCACCAGCTTAAGATTTGTACCCGTAGCACTTAAATTCATGTACTGATGTGATGTACTGTATGACTGCAACTGATAAGAGGAAATAAAAAGAAGTTAAAAAAAAAAACAGAACAGATGCAATAAATACACACTATATATTATAACATAAATGTTATTTATGTTAAATCAATATATGGGCTACTAAAACTCAGCAATCTATTGTGTTGTTAACTTCACTCAAATCTATCTACAGTCTAGTATGCGTTTAGACAAATAAGATAAAATATGAATATAATATGTGCAACCTTGTTCAAGACACACTGAAGGCATGATGCCGACATAGGTTTGCAGAGAACTGTATACAATATGCACACTGAAGGCCGTTGAAACCCCAGTGTCCATCCTCACGGGATGGTGTGTGTGTGTGTGTGTGTGTGTGTGTGTGAGCCTGAATAAATTTAGGTTCTCCAATTCTCCAACAGAATACACAACAGCATACTTTTAAGAAATTGTACAGGCTTCTCCAATTATAAGGCGTTTTGTGGCTCTGGACAAACATATAAAGGTTGCCTACCCCTGGGTGTAGTTTCAATGTTCACACATGTTTATTCATTCAAGTGTATTAGTGACAGAGAAAGTGAGGTAGCCAGTGGTTTTCAAACTTTTCACCACAGAGTACCACCTCAGTACTCTGTGGTGAAAAGTACTGTACCACCATTGTGACTAGCATTGACCCAAAGTCACATGGCTTGTGAAGGGCAAAGTGTTGTAGCCTTACTGTTACTGTTCGTCACTTTACTTCACACTTTACGCTGCTACAGTTGCAGCTTGAAGTCGTCCTGGTATTAAAAAATATTGTGAAGGTATTAAAAAAGGTAGTAAATTCAACTCAAGAATGTCTGTATAAACCCTCCTAATGACACTGATCTAATACCACTAATGTGTAACGTAACGTCTGACTAGTAAGAGTCCTCCCTCCAGAGGTGCCTGTTGCGCCAGTGGTGCACCCAATTAGTGCTGCGAAGATTTGGAGAATTTGTGCGATTTGATGGTGGCCAATATTGCGATTTACGATGCTATATATAAAAAGGAATTATGATTGTACTTGCTTGGTTTTCAAGGAAAACGTGAGAATTCATAGTTTTAAAACCTGTATATCTCAATTTAAAACATACACATATAAATAGTCAAAATATGAATATATAAAAGCTTGTACTATAGGCTAGTGCTTTTAATGTGTGAAAGCCTTTAAAAATGTGTGAAAGTGATTCCACAGTGATAATGCCCTTTTGTCCTGTCTCTAAATGTCTTTATTTATAACATGCACTTCATTTGCTGTTTAACAATGCTAAATGCATTGTTTATAACCAACAATTTCTTGTGTAATTTTGGACACCAATAACATTAATATAGACATCTGGTGCATTCATTTTGTTCCATAAACTTCTGTCAGTAACCATAATTTCCCCTTGTGTGTCCTGATAATTCACCTATGACAAAGGATAGTAGTATGCCAAAACTGGGTAACACATAGTTCATACCATTGTACAAAAGTTAACATGTTAAATTTTCCTACAAGATTTGACTCATATATTCTACTAACATTATTTTTTTTATCCTATTTTGCAGTTAGTAATATCGAAAATATTCAAGCACATAAAGTGCAATGGAAAAAATGGTCGGAAGAGCTGCAGTCCCGAATCAATGAGCTGGAGGAGGAGAATGCTTTGCTGAAGCAGCAGCTTGAGCAAAGGCCTTCAGCAAATCAAGGTTAGTAAAGCTTGAGTAAAGTTTTACTTAAGGACTTTCAGGAATGTATGTGGCTTCACTAGAATTTTACAACAATATACCACAACAATATTGGAGTTCACCCATCGTATGAGGGTCACTCTATGTCACAACGTCTGATAGACATCTGAGCATATGAGCTCACATTGTGTAGCGACAGCACCTTTAGACTTTGTGTCACTCCGTTTTTTTTAACCCCGCCTCCTTTACAGCCACCCCCTTCCCGACTATCAGCCGTCAGAACCTTGGTCAGAACGCATTTTTCGAAATTGTGCAGTGGGAGAAGTTATGCTGAAACAGGGGGTAAAGTTGCACTTTAAGGTTGTTTAAAGTTTTATTTTTCTGCTTTTCGTCATTTCTCAGGTGACAAAATGGACAACACTGCCACTGACCCAGAGTCAGACACTGACTGGAGTACCAACTCCAGCACCGACTCCACAGATTCCAGTAGCAGTGATACGAGCTCTTCCTCCTCTGATGGCCGCAAGAAAAAGAGGTAGCACAAAAAGACAAACAAAAAGAAGAGCAAAAAGGCTTCAAAGAAGTCAAAGAACAAAGGACTTCGAGATAAAGTAAACTATAGAGTTGTGCTGTATTTCTTTAGGTTTGGACATTACATATAGTGTATACAGTTTAGGGCAGAATTATTAGCACCCCTATGAAAATTTCATTTTTCTAAAAGTTCTTACTAACCCTTACCCTGCAACTAAGACACACCAGAACAATCTTTGGGGAGCAGTAAACTGTGTTTATATTAGTGTTTTATTGTTGTTAATTTATTCTCCATTTTCAGTGACAACAATATCAGATGTTGTAAAAAGGTACCGCCGGGACCTTAAACTAATTCAACGAGGACGCAAGATGTCGAGGGCATTGCTGAAGGCACGCGTTTCTAGAAACGCAGTTAAGGACACCACAGCAATAGCAGAGCTCTACATAGCAGAGAGGAGTGTCCTGGATGAAATCAAAGGCGAACAGACGCTCCTTCATTTTGCAAAGCTCTGCCAGTCCAAAATTGTTGGAGAACTTGCACTTAAAATTGAAGACCTGAAGAGGAAAAAAAAAACAATTCCATGCTCCAAAAAAAGGGTTAAAGGGACAGGGGTGAAAGGAGAGTTTTTTTAATTAAAGGATAAATCCTGTGTAAAATGGATCTGGGATATTTTTATTATGATAATGTGATAGGATGTTCGTTTGGGAGCAAAAAAGCACGTGTAGACGCCATCTTGTATTTAAGACTCGATAAGTACATTGACGAACACAGAGATTGTGACATCCTTGAACAACACGCAAGCTCTGTGTTCGCCAATCTACTTATCGAGTCTTAAATACAAGATGGTGTCGATGGGTGAACTACTGATGGTATTGTGTGCATAAAATATAATTTTTAATAAACAATCTGTACACTTACAAAGTTATCAATGCCTCGTTTTATATTTTAAGACCCTTATTATACTACCAAAGAAGTGTTGGGCTACTTCTAGCCTTTGAAGTGGTTTAAAATAGCAATTTCGTTTTTACCATGAGGCTTGCCCCCATCGTTCCAAGTTTATAGCGTTTTGGTAGAATCGGCTAAAAACAGCCAACATAAGTCTACATTCACTTTTTTGCTCCCAAATGAACATCCCATTTCGTTATCATATTAAACATATCCCAGATCCATTTTACACCGGATTTATCCTTTAATTTTTTTACTTGTTTTGAAAAGTTAAAAGTAAGCCTGGTTGAAGTTCTTTTGACTTACTATAAATGTAAATTGCCCTTTGACCTCTTCGCCTTTGTACCACAAGTTCTGATTGCGTTTAGTTATTTATTTTCAATGTTGCTTTCCTTCTCTGATATGCTGCTTATGTTTTGTTTATTTCACTTTGTGGTCATCCAGTGTTACTGATTTGTTTTGCAATTTTTTTTTTCTATTTTGTACTGTTACTAGTCTGTAGACTCTCTACTGTTCTCAACTGTTTTCACTTTAATTTGATAGTCCTAAGACCTGTCTACTAATGCTTAGTTGAATATCGACTGATAGTTTGTTGACCATCAACAGATAGTCAACTATTTTCTCTGTTTTGCTCTGTTTATAGTTTGTAGACACTAAACTGTTTTCACTTTAATTTGATAGTCCGAAGACCTGTCTACTAATGCTTAGTTGATTAGATCCATTAGATGATTCATTAGATGATATATGTACCTTGTGAGTAGGGGGGCAGTTGATCAATACTAAAGGTAAGTTGAGTATTGGTTAATAACAGCAGTTGATGGTCATCTTACTAGAAGTTGACACTCAACAGATGGTTAGTTGAATATTGATAAAGAACATTATAATGTATTTTTCAGACTGTTTTTGTAAAATATTTTAACAAAATAAAATTATCTTCTAGTTAATTAACAGTTAGTTGAATGCATGTTACATATTTGTTGACAGTTATTTTGAGTATCAACTAACTCACTGTTGAATATCAACTAAATATATAGTCATCGTGCAACTTGTAGTTAACTGACAGTTGAATGCATGTTTCTTATCTGTAGAAAGAGCACTGTTGAATATCAACTAAAAATCTACTAATAGCGCAACTTATAGTTGACTAACAGTTAGTTGAATCCATGTTGCTTATCTGTTGAGATAGTTCGGTTGAATGTCAACTCATTCACTGTTGACATGCAACTGCATATCTACTGATAACTTGTTGAGTGTCAACAATGGACTATCAAAATAAAGTGTCACCGAGATGGTGTATTACAGTCACATACATAGGGAGACCAGGGACAGTTGTAACACTTTTTGCATTTTTTAACAATAAATCAAAAACCATTTACACTGGAATAACCAATTTGTTATATTATAAACTTCAATCTGTCATCTACTGAAACATGGTATTTAAGTGGTTTTATGAAAATATGTACAGGTTGCAAAATTGATTTTAATACAGTCTCACCCACTGTTACAACCATCCCAGTGTAAGGGATGGTTGTAACACATGTCAGGGACGGTTGTAACATGTCCAAAATATATGTAATTAGTCAATCATATACTCAATATTACTTATATTTCATGTTATTGTTATTATTAATTATTATATTTATTAGTAATGATAAATTATTATTAATGTATTATATTTATTTGTAATGATTACCTTTTCTTTTCATACTACATGACAAAAAAGAGGTGAAGCCGTCAAATTATAATGCGGAAAATGATTTAATGCGTAGAAAACCTCTACATAAGAATTATTACACTTCACAAATTTACAAAACCAAAAAAAAGAACATTAACTCAAACATTCTCAACAAGGGAGAGAGAGGTGGTATATGAACACTTCAGAAATGTACAAAACCAAAAAAAAAAAACATGAACTCAAACATTCTCAACAAGGGAGAGAGAGGTGGTATATGAACACTTCACAAATTTACAAAACCAAAAAAAAGAACATTAACTAAAAGAGAGGAGGTGGTGGGGGGGTTGGTAGGCCTAGTCGTTGTCACAGTCGGTGTCACAGTTGTGGCAGGTGTATACAGCGCTACCATCTGTGCAGTCCTTGTGTGCCCAGTCTTTACAGGACCAGCACTGGAGCCAGACCTCCTTTGACCTGGAATAGCTCTCCAAGCACACAATACAACATTGCTGATCCTCATCCTCAGATGAGTCCTGAATTTTGGGATTTCGCTTCTTGGGTTTTGATTTTTTTTTTTTGCCCAAATAAATTTTTCTTTTAGCTGCTGCAGACCCAGCTTTTTCAGCCTCTAATTGTGCCCTCACAGGACTATCTGTGAGGACAGTGGTTTCTCTTCTTTTCCTGCCCTTTGTTGTCTGTTTTCTTGGGCCAGCTTTTGGGTATGGACGGATGGACACATGTGAAAATGTTGTGTCAGCAGAGGATGATGGCTCCTCACATGGTGTTACAGGGGAGGATGCCACCGTTGCCACATCAGTTGATGGAGTAGGCCTAGTGGAGGTAAATGGAACCTCTGGTGTCACTGCTGGCATTGGGCGGTCTGTGACTAGGGATGGTGCAAAGTTACTGTCACTGAAAATGTCCCTATTAAAAGGCCAAATTCCAGTGCATCCAAACCCTGCCTGAATATTTGCCGGTGAAGCAGCACGGGGAAGGGCAGTCTTCAAAATGCCTGGGAGGTCATAAATGGTCATTGTGACTCCTGGATGTGCTTTCATCCAGCTGTCACAGCAGCTGTAAACCAGCCTCTTCAGTGGCCCATATACGCTGCGATCCAAGGGCTGCAGCTTATGGGAACAGTGTGGGGGGAATGAGAGGAGGACGATGCCATGGCTCCTGCAAAAATCAATCCCCTCTACAGAAAGGTGGGAGGCATGGTTGTCCAGAATTAGAAGCACTTTGGACTCCAGTGAGGACTTTGAATGAGTCTGGAAGTGCTTGAGGAAGACCAAAAAGTCCTCCTGTTGCATCCACCCAGACCCATTTGCTGTCCCGATACAACCAGGAGGGCCATTGCTGATAAAGTGAGGGTGGAATTTTTTCCGGGGGAAGATCAACATCGGTGGGATGGAATTCCCCAAGGCATTCACTGCACATGCCAGTGTAACTAATGTCCCCCGTTCTGCCGAGGTGACTGCACCAACCTGCTTGATACCCTTTCTGGCCAAAATTTTTTCAGGGTTTTGCACAGTGGTGATTCCTGTATAGAAAAATATTATTTTATTTAGTGCTTTTATTCAGTAATGCTTTTATTTTGTTTGGCTGTGAGCCTATAGATAATTTCCACCACACCTGTTTCATCCATGTTCCATATATCCTGTGCAGCAAATCTGTGCTTCTCCAGGACAGAAGAAACGTTGTCAAAAAACTTTTCGACATTGTGTTTATTAAAACTTGTAGCCCGTGACAGGCTTGTGGCCTGAGGGCTTCTAATGGAGAGAGTGGGGTGCCTTTTCAAAAATACAGTGAACCAGTCGGCTCCAGCCATCCCATTCTCAGCCCAGGTTTCTGGGTACCTGCACCCGAAGTTCTTTGCCAACTCATAGGCAAACTCCCGGACCTAAAATTATAAAAATTGTTATATTTATTGTAGGCCTATAGTTATATGTATTGTAGGTATAGATATTGTTATTTATACTGTAAACATTTAAGCTAGTTCAATTAGTTCTAGCCTACCTCCTTTGGGCTCAACCCATAAAATAAATCATAAATGCCTGCTTCAAATAATCTGATATGAGGAGCTCCTGCTCTAGAGAGAAAACCCTTTTTGGAGTCCAGTATCCAACTCTGGGATGTGTTTGGCCCTGGCTCTTCTTGTAAAATCGATACAGGGTCACATGGCAAATGCCATATGATTTGGCCACTGACCTTACTGACTTTCCCTCTGTAATATCATTGGAAGCCCTCTCCAGCAAAGGAAATGGGACTCCCCTGTTTGTCTTCCTCTTTCTGATGTTTGGCATGCTTTAATGTTAACTCATTACTCAGATTCAAAAGCTGTGATGCACATGAAACATTTAAGACATAGGCTACCACGCAACAATGATCGACAAGGAACACATGGCAGGAACAAGGAAGTACAAAACACTAAACAGGAAGTAAACAATGGGAAACAGGATAATTGTATGTATGAATTAATATTATTATTATTATTATTATTATTATTTGCAATGCACAGTGTACATTTTACTTTTAACTTGCACATTAATACCAACATCTGCATCTCTATACCTAACCCTAGCTAGTTTTTAAAATATAAATGAAACTTCGTTCGTCATACTGGGACGGTTGTAACAGGGCGTTACAACTGTCCCAGTATGACCAACCATGTTTTGATCTCATGTCAAGTGGCTTGACTGCTAGTTTGACACTTGATAGCCATATATATTATAGCTTACAAAACAGGGATTCTAATAATACTTGTTTGAATTCGTAGACATTTTATCTTTGGACAGCATCCAAAAAAGAACATCGGGAAGAAAAGTGTTTTTTTGACCTCAAAAACAGACTTTGCTTTATAGCGCCCCCTGTAGGTTTCAAATGCGACTCCCGTTTTCGCAAGTAAGGAGGGAAACTAAATGTGCACAAGCACAGTGAGTTTCGTCATCATAGCTGGTTTCTGATTGGAGGAATTCACAGTGTTCCCTGTTCCCACAACCGTCCCCTGTTACAACTGTCCCTGGTCTCCCTACATTTCATTTCATTCAAAATCCATGGCCATATCACGGAAATTGGCATGTTTCCGTGTGGATTCCTCGGATTTTGAGTTAAGCGTCCGTGGTCATTTCACAGAATCCTGTGAGACCAGGTTGCCAGAACCCCACACTACCTGATCCCTCCCCCTGTGGTCCGGCGGAATTGTCCCTGCTCCAGACCTTGGGGTATTTGGGATTTTTGTTTTAATTTGTTTCCCAAATCTCAGGAACAAGGCACAACATGACATGTTTTGTTATTCCCTGGTTCTGTTTCACAGGTTAGAAATGGGAGGGGAGGATAAGAACTGTGCAATCGTTGGGGAGTTGAACCCAATCGTTTGTGATGATGGTGGCGGTATATGGGAGAGGATGACCCTCTAACCAAATAATAGCATGTTAAACTCAAGCCAGTGTGCAGGAAATATTTCATGAGAACCAAAAAGGTGGCTGGTAAGATACTTTTTTTTTTACTGGATTCTGGTCTTGAAGATGAATAGGAGAGAGAGAGAGAGAGAGAGAGAGAGAGAGAGAGAGAGAGAGAGAGAGAGAGAGAGAGAGAGAGAGAGAGAGAGAGAGAGAGAGCAGCTGCTGGGTCTGAGATTAGCATCAGGTGTTGGACTTGGACCCTCTGTTGCATCCGTCTGCTGGTCTTGTCTGGACATACACAATAAAAAGGGTAAGGTACTGGTTGTTTGTTATACCCTTTGGGCGCACGTTTTTTCAATGTGGGAAAATCTGCTAAGATAGCCGATTGACTCCTTTCCCAACGCCAGAAGAAGAGCCTTTCTGTCTTTTTTCAAGTGGGTCAAGTTTTATTGGCACATCCTGAGTGTTCCAAAATCAAAAGTCAACAACAAGCATCTTTAAGGACCATTATTCACCAAACTCTTATTGTATGCCCATTTGAAACCACACAACACTTCCTATTAATGTAAATACATTGACTGCAAAGCTAAAATGTTCCTTGAAAGCAATATAAATATCTTCTACAAATTTAAAGATATGTTTTTTACTGTGCATAAACAACAATGCTTCTGTATTTAATCATTTGTTACTTACATTGTTACTATTATTTGAATAAGCAATGCCTTATGAAGAAGGCAGTATGGACGACCTGGTATCACGCGATTTCATGCTCATATACGCAGAAACATTAAGTTATTCAATACCAGAGCACGATTGTCCGAAATTGTCGAAACGAAATGTAAACCAATGCATTCTGAATGGGAGCGTTTCTCTGACGAGAGAGAGAGAGAGAGAGAGAGAGAGAGAGAGAGAGAGAGAGAGAGAGCGCAGACAGTACAGCGCACCCTCTAGTTGTATATGTGTCAATATTTCAGATTTCTTAAGCAGAGACGAAACGAGAGAGAGAGGGAGAGGGAGAGAGAGAGCCTTCAGAAGGGGTGTGCGCAGATAGTACAGTGCACCCTCTAGTTATATATATATATGTCAATATTTCCGATTTTTGAAGCAGACCTCCTCAAAAACGGAAACAAATTATTTGTGCTCCACAGAACGAAATGTTATCCAATGCATTTTGAATGGGAGCGTTTCTCTGACAATTTCCGTGCTCCACAGAACAAAACGAGAGTGAGAGAGATAGAGAGAGAGTCTTCAGAAGGGGTGTGTGCAGATAGTACAGTGCACCCTCTACTTATGTATTTGTCAAAACAACAAATGCATCAAAGGGTAAATGTAGTGTATTACGGATACTCTGATTTACCAGTTTTTTGCAGCAGGCCTCCTCAAAAACATTTTGTTCTCTCTTCATATCATTCTGCCTTGGCAAACTTTATGAAAAAAAATTGTCTCGCTCGCGACTGACCCGTCATTCCAGTCTCTCCCAATAGTGAAATTAAGTGGTTAACTGTAAAAGGAGCGTCGGAAACCCCGCCTGTCTTTGCGCACCAAGGCCATTAATTAAGGGAATGCTGAGAGAATGCTGGAGAGTCGAGAAAAAGAAGACTAAATATGCAAACATGTTATGTGCAATCTGACAACTGCATGCAGGTGCAGTTGAGACTGTTGTTATTCTGTGGCTCAATCAATTTCACCTGACCGGCTGTTGCGATCATCACCGAGATCGGGAGATATTGTTTGATAATGTGTGATCATTTATACCTTTGTAATGAATATATAGAATAGAATAGAACAAGAAAATGCATTTCCTGCAGAAAATGTGGTGAGTGCTGTAGTGCACCTGTTTGTCTCCATTGTAACACACCATTGTCTGCCTGTGTGTTGGCTGTGTCATGCTGTTACCTTTTGTTTTTGAGATGCCATAGGGGTTTAGGTGAATGGGTAAGATACCCTTGGGTTTACACTACCATCACGTAGTTCAGGTTAGAAGCGGGGCCGCCCTCTGTATGTATTAGCTAGGTTGTATGTGTGCACTAGTTAGTTGTCACTTTATCTTGTTTTCTTTGATTTGGCTCCGCTTATAATTCCCTATTCCCCTTGGCGGAATACTCGCCAAATAAACACACTTATGTACCTAGTTTGCTGTTGTGCCATGCTTTATTGTTCTCCCAGTCTGTCCAACAGCCACATGTGTTATGGTTCCCCTACTCCCCCCCTTGTCGTAGCAAGCTAACATCCTGGAGCCGTAACATATTTGGGGGCTCGTCCGGGATCCTCATTGTAGGACTCCACGTCGGGCTGGCTTTGAGTTGTTCGGTGCAGGTGTGCGCATAGTGTAGCTGGTTTGTGTGAATAGGATAGGCAGTATTTGTTTTTGTAGGGCTCGTTATGGAGGCTTTTGATTTGGGTGTCTTTTTGGCTGATCCGTCTATGGATCGAATTGACAGATGCCGGAAGGCTGATTTATATGCCATAGCGGCTCATTTTGAGTTTCCAGTTCAGGGGGCCCTGATCAAAGCAAAACTTAAGGAGTGTGTCGTGGATCAACCCAGTCGCCAACAAAAAACGTTGACGGTGTACGTTTCCATGAACACTGGATACGTAGCATTTCAACGTAAAATAGCGTGTTATACCTACAGTATCCACGCGTGCCGCTGTGGAGGCGGGTTTCGGGGTTTGGTCTTCATGGGTTTCGCGGCAAATTGTGGACACGATTGTTGAGGGGGGGGGGGGGGGGGGGGGGGGGGGAGGTAGACTGTTGACCGGGGAGGGGGGGGGGGGAAGACACGTTTGTTGAGGGGGGGGGGACACGTTTGTAGGGGGGGGGAAACAAGTTAGTTGAGGGGGGGGGGGGGGGGAGACATGTTTGTTGAGGGGGGGGACACGTTTGTAGGGGGGATGGAACACGTTTGTTGAGGGGGACGACGACACGATTGTTGAGGGGGGTGGGGACACGTTAGTTTATGGGGGGGGGGGGGACACGTTTGTTGAGGGGGGGGACACGCTCGACAACGAGAGTTGTTTTTTATTGAAAGCTCGACAACGAGAGTTGGTTTTTATTGAACGAGACTTCAACACGGAACAGCTGCCCGAAACGATGGTCACGTCACTCTCGGTGACGGTGTTGACAACAATGAACACACGAACAATGAACATGTTAATAGAACAACACACAACCACATAACATCCCGAACCCATTCACCCCACTTAATCCTAACAACAAAACAAGTTAACAAAAGCCCCTTTTGTCAACTGACAACCCCAATTCTCAGAATCCCCCGCAGCTCCGGAACACGGCGTCCACACCCGTGGTCGCCACAATATATATATTTTTTCATTTTACATTCCCCTCTGCCTTGGAGCAAAGCGTGACCCTGAAAACCTTTTCTTCTCCATTCGAAATGAATGGGGGAATAGCACCAACAGGGGGCCATATGTTCTCCTAGCATTTGGTGAAATTGTTACGTAGCCTATATTAATCTTTATTATCTGAATGGGAAATGCAATATTTTAGGACAGATACACCATTAAACGCGTTTGTAATGACATTTCTAGCGAGAAATGTACATTTTCCTTACATAATCTTCAGTCAGTGAATGTGTATGATCTTTATTAATCTTTATTATCTGAATGGGAAATGCAATATTTTAGGACCGATTCACCGTTAAACGTGTTTCTAATAACATTTCTAGCGAGAAATATACTTTTTACTTGCATAATCTTCAGTCAGTGATTGTGTCTGATCTTTAGTTTTATAGTTATTAGGAAGATTTTATCGGCTCGCTCGCATGTTTCAACGACGTCAGGTTGTTAGGGACGCTGATTTCGCTAAACTAGCAGCTCACGTGTTTCCTGCGTTTGTGTTATTATACCGTTACTTTATGTAACTTTTAATGATATCATCTTGTTAGAAACACGTATATCTGAGAGCCAAACCAGTCGCCAAAAGCATACGTTGACAGTGTACGTTTCGTGAACACTGGATTACGTCGCATTTCAACATAAAATAGCGTGTTATACACACACACACACGCACACACACGCACGCACACACACACACGCACAGACACGCACAGACACACGCACACGGTGCATTTCTATGGAGTTAGAATCATGCCAAAACCCTGCACACACGCAAAACGTGTTTTGCTCACGCATAACGATTCACACGCACACGAAACGTGTTTTACTCACGCACAATGATTCACACACACACTGAGTGCGGTTTGCAAATACAAAACATCATTCACAAACTTTTGCATTTTGCTTCAGAAACAAATACAGTATGTTTTACACAAAGTACAAAAAAAAATCCTTCAAGTACACAAAACAATTCTACAAGTACGGAACACGAAAGCTGCGCGTGGATCGGAATGCATTTCCGCACGGATCGGAGTGCATTTGCGCACGGATCGGCAAGGCGAAAAATTTGTGCCAAAAGTCACGTGACAAACAAATGTCCTGTGATTCACACTACACAACAACAGGTGGCGTTGTTCCTGCCAAACCGCACGGATTCCGTACGGTTTCCGTGCGGTTTAGCACTTTTACCGCGCCATTCTAGGGCCAGTTAGTGGCCTTCTTGGTTTTCCATAGAATCCACACACGGTTGGCCGGGGAGAAAAAAAGATCGTCCTGGCGGCCTTAAACTGACTCAACAGCGCCACGTGCTGTTGTGTAGTGTGAATCACAGGACATTTATTTGTCACGTGACTTTTGGCACTAATTTTCCACCTTGCTGATCCAATGCAAATGCAAATGCATTCCGATCCGTGCGCAAATGCATTCCGATCCACGCGCAGCTTTCGTGTTCCGTACTCGTAGAATTGTTTTGTGTACTTGAAGGATTTTTTTTTGTACTTTGTGTAAAACATACTGTATTTGTTTCTGAAGCAAAAAGCAATCGTTTGTGAATGATGTTTTGCATTTGCAAACCACACTGAGCGTGTGTGTGAATCATTGTGCGTGAGTAAAACACGTTTTGTGTGCGTGTGAATCGTTATGCATGAGCAAAACACGTTTTGCGTGTGTGCAGGGTTTTGGCATGATTCTAACTCTGTACATTTCGCTGCTAAAACAACAACAAAAAAATATTCCCTCAAATATTATTACTTGCAAAACATTGGCCAAAATGGCCAATAATATCATTTTTATTTGGGATGCTTCTAGGACATTTAGGGTGGATTTTGAACGGTATGTGGGCAGCACGTTTTTTGCAGGACCTGGCAACCCTGCGCTGTTGCCCGAGGTGCTCAAATGCTCCGGAACAGATCTGGATCCACCACCCCCCCCCCCCTAAATAAATACTATGGCAGAATAAAGAATAAATACATGCATTATCATTAAACTTGAACATTTCTTTTTACAGTAGAGTGGTGGAGGGATGACGTATGTTGGCCAACCCGGAAGTTAGTGTCGCCCTGGGTTCCCTTGACAAAAAGCCAACGGGTTTTTCCATTGGATATTGGATTATTGCAGAAAAATTAGCATATTTGAAGCACCTCCTCAAAAACGGAAAATAAATAAATAAATAAAAATAACCGTGCTCCAAAGAACGAAATGTAAACCAATGCATTCTGAATGGGAGTGTTTCTCCGATTTTTCCATGCTACACAGAACGAAATGTAAACCCATGCAAATAAAGACTTCATGGTCATAATAATTTAAATATCATTAATCTCCTGAGTGTGTTGGGTGGTATTCTATTTTTTTCAACGGGGCTGCATCCAGTCACTTGACCGTCATGGTTGCTCTGGTGGTTGCTATCGACCGCCCCCTCTAATCCTTACATGGCTCTAAAAACCACGCGGCAAAGGAGCTGCCGTCAATTGTGTTGTTTTTGTCGTAAACTGGGGTCCGACGGTTAAAAAATAGACAGATATTCTGAGGTATCCTTATAAGGCAGCTCGGATGTGTTTATTTTCTGCAGTTTAGACTTCTTCTATAACTAATTTTTGAAAGCAAAACACCAAGCTCATTGATTTAACGAGGGAGGGTTATTTGAAACAATTTATTAAATAAATATTTGTGAGAGGTCATTCCTTCTCTTGATTGTACTTCCTATTTATGTCTAGGGTAAACCCCTACTGTCCACAAGCATCCCCCCCTCCCCATATGGATTTGGAGAATTGTTGCCATGTCCCAGTGGTGGAGGTATCATATATATATGAAAGAGGGCTTTCAATTATAGCCTACTACAATGATCAATTAGGAGGCCGAAGCCCTAAAGGAAGTGATGCAATAGGTGACTGAGTCGACAACATTTAAGTAAGCTGTATAGGGTCTCTTATATATCAAAGGGGGTCTCAAAGGACGCATACGCTTCAACCTGTGGCTCCAGCACTACAGGAAATGACTCAGCAAGTGCTCCATCTCGTTGCACCTCACCCAGCGGCTCGCTTGCAAGATTTTGGCCTGAAGTTCTTCCCAGACCTACACCCTAGCCATCCAACATGCATATCTGAGAATCAGGCCTCTCTTTAATAATGACAAAAAGTTATGAGAGAAACACACATAAACTTTTTGTCATCTCATAAGCGGCGTGGTGCCGGCTCCTTTTGACCTTTTGACCCCCGACTTCAAAAACGTGGCCACGGGCCAGCTGTGTCTACACACCTTTAGCCACAAATGTACACCTCCATCCCACAAAAAATGGGGACTAGAAAGTAACCTCTGTCTTATGTACATTTACTGTACTGTTGGAGGTCACGCCCCTTTGCCGACCTTTTCGAGATAGCTAGGGATGCTAAAATGTTTACACACATTTCCCGGGGCCCCGTGAACGACATATCCGAGATTTGGAGTTCTAGCCCTTAGAGAAAAAAAGTTATCCCAAATGGAGTGTCATTTGGACAAAGCCCCTCAGAAGTGTAGCCTGCAAGACCTAATGGTTCAGAATGTGGTGGAAAAACTGTTTTTGGGATAGGAAGGTCCTACCGCCCTGACATTTTAATACCTTATTCTAGGGCCTAACTGGGACCTCCGCACCGAAACTTGGCCCGGTCGGACCCCGAGGGCAGGAAGGGGGGGCCCTTCCTGCCCGAAACTTGGCCCGGTCAGACCCCGAGGGTGGTGCACCGCCACTAAAACTACAGATTTTTCCTCTCTTCGAGAATTAGTCCTGCTGGAGGAATTTAAGAATAGTGTATCCGAACGAATAGTGACATACTTGAATGAGCAAAAAGTGATGTCACTGTCCCAGGCAGCTGTATTAGAGGACGAGTTTGTACTGACCCACAAGCCCGCTCATATGTTCTCTACCTCTCCCACCACTCAGTTTTGCGAGTCAGTTTCGCTACCTTTACGCTCTAGGGAGGAACGGGAGTGTTTCTATTGGCATGAACTTGGCCATTTAACTGCTAACTGCCAGCTTCGTATGACAAATCATCCACCGCCCGTTCAACAACCAAAGGGGGTTGGTTTACAGTTTTTCGCTCTGTGGAAGTTATGCCGAATGTGTGCGTTTCTGACCTTCCTGACCCCAGCTACAATGCATTCATTTTGAGTGGTATCGTGTCACTGACCAGTGATCCAAAGGACCAGCAAAAGGTTTAGATTCTCCGAGACACTGGGGCGGCCCAGTCGTCTATCCTCTCTGAAGTAGTGCCATTGTCAGGTGATTCATTCTGTGGTTCCAGTGTTTTGGTTCAGGGCATAGAGATGGGGTTTGTGCCAGTCCCCTTGCACCTGGTACATTTAAAATGTGATTTAGTCAGTGAAAATTCAAAGTCGGGGTACGTCATAACCTGCCGGTAAAAGGCGTTTATCCTGGGCAATGATATTGCTGGAGGCAGAGTGCTGCTTATGTTAGAGGTATCGGACTGTCCCGAAGCTAACGCTGAGGATGAGTTAGCCGAGAGATTCCTTGGGATTTTTCCAGTGGGGGCTGTTACACGTGCGCAGTCACGACCATTGAGTGATGTGGTTGACCTATCTGACTCCTTTCTTGTCCCAGTAGGGGACACAAATGAGGTTACTGGTTCTACCCCTGTGCCCCCTCCACAGCCTGATAAGAACAGTGCCGTCGAGTGTGCTGGCCTTGGTCTCGACCCATGGCCTCTACCGATAACTCGTGATAAGCTGGTTGCTATGCAAAAGATAGATTCTACACTGGAGCAGTATTATGTGAAGGCTGTTACTCCGGGTGGTGATGTCGACGGTAAGGTGGGTTACTTCCTAGATAATGCTCTTCTCATGCGTAAGTGGACTTCATCTCTTGATTCAGAACGTGACTGGAGTGTGATCTATCAGATTGTAGTACCTGTTGCATATCGACAGGATATTTTATCACTTGCTCATAGTCACGTATGGTCTGGTCATTTAGGTATAACAAAAACCTACGACAGGATTCTAAGGCACTTCTTTTGGCCAGGTCTGAAACGTGATGTAGCTGCATTCTGCCGTACTTTCACACCTGTCAGGTCACAGGAAAACCAAACCAGGTTATTCCATCCGCTCCTCTCTGTCCGATACCCGCGTTAGGTGAGCCTTTTGAGCATGTGTTAGTTGATTGTGTTGGCCCATTGCCTAAGTCGAGGACTGGTAACCAGTTTTTATTGACGATTATGTGTGTTGCTACACGTTATCCCGAGGCTATTCCCCTTCGGAAAATCACTGCTCAGGCAGTAGTCAAGGCTTTGATTAAGTTTTTCTTGACGTTTGGGCTCCCGAAAGTTGTGCAAACTGATCAAGGAACTAATTTCCTTTCTAACCTTTTTGAGCAGGTATTGATATCTTTGTCTATTACACATAGAGTTTCCAGTGCCTACCACCCTGAATCTCAAGGTGCCCTCGAACGTTGGCACCAAATGCTTAAATCCATACTGCGAAAGTACTGTCTCGAGACCGGGAGGGACGGGGATGAGGGTGTTCCTTTTGCCTTGTTTGCGGTTCGTGAGATCGTTCAGGAGTCCTTAGGGTTTAGTCCGGCTGACCTTGTTTTTGGACATACGGTATGCGGCCCTCTCAGAGTTCTGAAAGACCAGCTTATCTCGGGTAGTGCTTCTTCTCAAAATGTGTTAACTTATGTGAGCCGGTTCCGTGAACGGTTGCACAGTGCCTGTGCCCTCGCTAGGGAAGCTCTGTCTGCCTCACAGAAGCGGATGAAGCGTCACTTTGATGAGAAGGCTGTCCCACGTTCACTGCAGGTTCACACCAGGTTCTAGTTCTGCTGCCCATTCCCCGATCCTCTCTCTCTGCCCGTTTCTCCGGTCCTTATTGTGTGGGATGGAAGTTGAGTGACACAGATTATGTTATACAGACCCCAGATCGGAGGCGCAAGTCAAGAGTTTGCCATGTCAACATGCTTAAGTTGTATCATGCAAAAGTTACTCCTGAGGACTCCGTAGAAGGGTCTACGGGTCCCACAGTCAAGTCTGCCGTTCCAGCTGTATTGGTTCCAGGCTCCTACCAGGTTACTGAGGGTGACGAGGATGGATTGGAGTTGCGGAGTGCTCCTCAACAGACCCCTCGGTTGTTGAACTCTCAGATGCTGTTATCTCTTGACTCGCATCTGGCCTATCTCGATGAGGAACGTAGGGCTGACATGGTAGCCCTAATACGTGGGTTCCCTTGTCTGTTCGGTGATGTTCCTTCTCTGACCACCGTTTTGAAACATGATATAGATGTGGGAGGTGCAGCACCCTTCAGGCAGCATCCATACCGCGTTAACGCTACGAAAAGGTTGATCATGACGCAGGAGGTGTCTTATTTAGTAGAGAATAATCTGGCGACTTCGAGCTCTAGCCCTTGGAGTTCTCCATGCCTCTTGGTACCCAAGCCGGATGGCACGTTCCGTTTCTGTACGGATTATAGGATGGTGAACGCAGTCACGATTCCTGACTCGTACCCGTTGCCGCGTATTGATGATTGTGTGGACACCATTGGGTCTGCCCGGTACATGACAAAGCTGGATCTGTTAAAGGGATATTGGCAAGTCCCACTTACTGCACGTGCTTCGGAGATCTCTGCATTTGTCACTCCAGACAAGTTTCAGCAGTACTCTCTGATGGCGTTTGGGATGCGGAATGCCCCTGACACTTTCCAGCGCTTGGTGAATATCGTTTTAGCTGACGTCCCACACTGTGCTGCATACCTCGATGATGTGGTTGTGTATGCGTCTGATTGGGCTGCTCATGTAAATACCTTGACAACAGTGTTCCAGCGTTTGGCGAGGGCTTCCTTGACGCTGAATTTGGCAAAATGTGAGTTTGGTAGGGCTACCGTTACTTACCTTGGTAAAACAGGTTGGGGGTGGTGAAGTGCGCCCCATGGAGGCTAAGGTGACTGCTATCACTGCCTTCCCAGTGCCCACCACCCGGCGTGAGCTGCGCCGCTTCTTGGGTATGGCTGGGTACTATCGTGGTT
The DNA here is from genome assembly GCF_031168955.1 of Gadus macrocephalus. Lineage (NCBI taxonomy): Eukaryota > Metazoa > Chordata > Actinopteri > Gadiformes > Gadidae > Gadus > Gadus macrocephalus. The sequence continues at coordinate 25,072,250 of NC_082397.1, forward strand.
TTTGTAGGAATTTTTCTTCTGTTGTCGCCCCGCTGACTAGTCTGTTGAGCCCCTTGGTCCCGTTTGCGTGGTCTCCAGATTGCCAACACGCTTTTGTTTCCGTTAAGGCTCTGCTATGTAGTACCCCTGTTCTGGTGGCTCCCGACTTTGAGAAGCCATTCAAGATGGAGGTAGACGCATGTAATGTAGGTGCCGGTGCCGTTCTTATCCAGGAGGATTCCAACGGTCTGGACCATCCGGTCTGCTGCTTCTCACGGAAGTTCAATGAGTGCCAGACACAGTATTCTACTATCGAACAGGAAGCTCTGGCTTTGCTGTTTGCGCTCCAGTTTTTTGAAGTTTATTTGGGATCGAGTTCTAGGCCAATTGTGGTCTACACGGATCACAATCCACTGGTATTTCTCCACCGGATGTATAATCAGAACCAGCGCCTCATGCGGTGGGCGCTGATTGTGCAGGGGTACAACCTGGTGATTCGTCACAAGAAGGGCTCCGAGAATTTGTGTGAGGATGCCCTTTCTCGTGTATGATGTTTGCTCTTATGGGTGGGGGTGTTACGTGTGTGGTTGTTTTCCTGTGTCTCCCCTCTCGTTCTATGTAGGTCTCACGCCATTGGCTGTTCCTCCACCATCGTCAACCCCCTGTCCAATCTGGGAGCTGTCTGTTGGCCAATCAGTGTCATCAGGCCTTGATAACTTGCACCTGTTTGTCTCCATTGTAACACGCCATTGTCTGCCTGTGTGTTGGCTGTGTCATGCTGTTACCTTTTGTTTTTGAGATGCCATAGTGGTTTAGGTGAATAGGTAAGATACCCTTGTGTTTACACTACCATCACGTAGTTTTACTCTGTTATCACATCAGGTTAGAAGCGGGGCCACCCTCTGTATGTCTTAGCTAGGTTGTATGTGTGCACTAGTTAGTTGTCACTTTATCTTGTTTTCTTTGATTTGGCTCCGCTTATAGTTCCCTATTCCCCTTGGCGGAACACTCGCCAAATAAACACACTTATGTATCTAGTTTGCTGTTGTGGCATGCTTTATTGTTCTCCCAGTCAGTCCAACAGCCACATGTGTTATGGTTCCCCTACTCCCCCCCCTAGTTAGCAAGCTAACATCCTGGAGCTGTAACAATTGCTAAAAATGCAGAAATGTAAAATTAATTGAACTGAAGAATCTTAACCCATTCAGACCGGATCACGCATACGTGTGTATTTACCTTTAAGACCGGAACACGCATCTATGCGTAGTTACCATTGAGACCGGGAAACGCGTCTGTGTCATTTTCAGCATTGCGGTCTTTTTCAAGGCACATGACCAGTTATACTCACTGTGATTGGTTGATATATTCTTGGGGTGAGCGAACGAGATGCTTGGGATTTTTTTTTAATTAATAGCGAAGCATTCTATTGGTCGAAATACACGTGGATCATGTTTTAGTCAGTGGGACGTTTAAACTTTAAATCGCCGAAGCGATCGAATATGGCATCGAACATGGCAGATTCGAGTGAAGGTAGTGACATCGAAGACACTGAATTAGATAACTTAGATGAATATTAGATAACTTGGAAGAAAATATTTTACCATCTGATCGCGTGGTAAGAGAGCAATGGATTCAAGCGATGTTTGGGGAAGAAGAGGATTTGAGCGAGTTTGAAGGCTTCGCGAACGAGTGGAAGAGTGGCAACTTTCACTCGTGGGAAAAGATTCCATTCAATCGCCAACCTGGCATAAAGATCGAGCTGCCAATGCCAGATGTTATAACACTGGTGCAGGTATTCTCCCATATCTTCACGGAAGAAATGTGGATGCGTCTTATAATGCAAACCAACCTCTATGCTGAGCAATGCTAATAATGGATGATTTGGATAATAATATGATACATTAAAACAATACAAATGACAATTATAGATTATTCTTACGATAATAATTCATGTCTGATGATAATGATTTGATCCTGATACTAATTACAATACGTTATGTCACAAGTCACTGATAATAATGGATGATTATGGATAATAATATGATGATAATATGATCCATCAAAATAATACAACAAAGAAAATGAACATTAATTAAAATTGAAATTATTAGGTAAAGAAGAAGTAACCCTCTGTTTTGTTTTGTTCTATATCTGTGTTTCAGTGTCTATCACTTGTCACTTTGGTACCTCAAAAGTATGACATAGAAGCAGATCTGTATTGATTTTCAAAATGTTTTTGATGTCTATTGATTTTTTAAAAATATGCAGTTGAAGTTTATGGCCAAGCAAGTCAGTCAAGTTGACAGCCAAAGAATTAATCTCTCAAATGCCTTTTACCTCATGTTTTTATCTGCTATAGAGCCTGAGAAATTAAGGTTTTATTAGGCGTTGACAAACTTTGAATATTGTTCTGAAAACCTTCAGGTTTTGAGAGGGGGTTTACAGAAAAGTTCTTAGGCATAAAAAGGCCTTTTTTAGCAGGCGTTTTAGGCCTAAATGGGTTAAAGGTCAAATGTATTGCCCTGCAGTGCGTGTGTGTGTGTGTGTGTGTTGAATGCTGAATGCTGACCATTAAACTGCCAAAATACCCAAACGTTACAACAATATAACTTTTTCTATTAACTCTGCTATCTCATTAGACTTTGTTACATTTGTCACTTTTGATATAACGTTATCACACAAGCTGAATGCTGGCCATTAAACTGCCAAAATACCCAAACGTTATACAAAAATATACACCAACAAAAGCACCGTGAGATGTGAATAAAGTTTTTCATTTATTGTAGCAACATAATTAAGCTCACCGACATCACTTTTGTGGAACTCCCGACTGTCCCTGAACAAACCTGGATGACGTAGTGCACTCTAGGCAGGGCTTGGCGTGTAATGTGTGTGACATGGGCGGGGCTTGACCGGCTGGAGCTCAAGCCCCGCCTTCCCGCAGGCTGCAGCCATTAGTACTTGCAATCTGGCGGGAAAAACCGCCCAATCTGGCAATACCGCTGAATGTCATCACGCTCCAGCGTCAACGTAAATCAGGAGACAAACTGAAAGCGAAGCCGGTTTGAAAACTAGAACTGTGATTCTGAAGAAATTTTAAATGATATCGAAATTCCATTTAGATATTATTGAAGATACAATTGTGTAGATTTGTTAAATGGTTTGAACGAAGATAAACGGTTGAACATTTATTTAGTTACGTCTTAAACAGTTGACTTACCAGAGGACGGTTCTGACATCCTCCCATTGACTCCAATGGTAAAAAAAAGTAGTATATCTTAAAAAGTCTAAAATGTTTAAAAAATCTGAAAAGAGTTGCGCGATTCCAAGCTATTCTGAATGTTTTAAATTTTGAATGGAATCTCTAGGTGAAAAATGAGGTTGGAGATAGGTCCCAAAGTTTGTAGAGAATAATAAAGAAAGAAAGAATAAAACCTATGAAGAACTATAGTTGAGCGCTGCATGCAGCACTCACCTTATAAAATAATAGAATAGAGTAGTATATAACTTTAATTGTAACTGCAAGGATACAAGGATTTATTTGTCTTATACATGTAACCGATGAGTTTCTGCGTTGTGTCTTTTTCCATGGAGTGAGGCACACACAGGAGTCGAGTTAGGAGGGTATATTCCTTTTTTAGAGGAGAAAAAAAACACGGGCGTCACACACAATCCACAGAATCGCTCTCCAATCAGCTCCGAGCATCATTGCTCAATCAAGCAAGCTTAATACAATCTTCAACTAATTATGAATACATGTGGAAGATAAATTATAAAAATATAAACAAAGCATAAAACGGTCTCAAATAAATAAATTAAATAAAAAGACAGTACATAAAATATATACACCAATGAGGTAATACAAATATAATAAAAAAAAACAGTGCATCAATTGTCTTTTTGCTCTCACACTCATCAACTCATTTTATGTTTTCGACAATAAGCAATGTAAAAAGAACATAACAGGCATACCTTTTTTAGAGGACAAAAAAGCACCGGTGTCACACACACTCCACAGAATCTCTCTCCACTCACAAAATAAAGGAAATTTTTTTTTTACTACACATATTAAATCACACAGCTGCATTAAAAATGTCAACACAAACACGCAGCGTCTTTTTCCCATGCAAAATCTCAAAACATTGAACACAATTAAAAGAGCGTTTTTTAAAACAGTTGAAATTTGTCTGCATACCGGGAATTTCTCCCCCGTGACCAAAAGCACGTTACAAAGCAGTGTGATGACTATAATTGTTTAAGGGCGATCAATAAAAAGTTTATAAAAAAATCAAAGGGAGAGAGATAACTTACCAGCTCCTAGCATCAGTGCTCACTGAAGCTGGACACACAGGTGCAACGCCAAATTGCTCCCCAGGGAAACAAAAACGTATGCTATGGAAAATAACAATGTGGAACCAATTCACATAGGAAACTATTTTGGGGGAGTTCACAATAGAAAAGGGTGTGAATAATGAAAAAAAATAAAATTTAATTTAATTTAGCTCGGCTACATACATATAGACATACTACTATATGAGGGTGACCAGACGTGACCAGTCACGATTTCGAGTTGCGTTTCCCGAGTCCATGCAAAAGCCTGTCGGGTCGCTAAAATGTCATGGTTTCCATCATGAAATGTCCCCTTTTGCCTGAGATATCATCGCCAATGTGGTCTTATTATAGCCCAATCATTAACTAAAAGCACATAGACAAATTAAAGCATCCAGCATATGATTTCAACAATGTGTGAGGGCATATGCTTATAAGATAATCGTTGGATTAATCTTCACAGTGGAAAGCGCTCGTCCACTGGAAAGTGGACTGGGCGGAGATGTTCGAGCATTTCAGAAGCAGAAAGATTCCGTACAAAAATAAATGCATAATTTGCAGTGTGTCTGCCTACTAATGCTCCTGTTGACCTGATCTTTATTCCATCATGAACAATACTTGGAAAGACAAAGTGAACTGCACAACCGTTCCCACCTTAAAGGCGTTGCTTATTAGGCTACACGGGCCAATTTTCATGACACCTGTCCGCAATTCCACAGCAGCAGGCTGTCTGCAAACAAATCGATTTTGGGGCAAATTCAATCCTCAAAAAAATATGTGTAGGCTAATTTGAAGAGCGTTTGTCTCTTTGTTGAGGATGTGTTTTCGGAGCTTTATGACATTGACGTATTTCACACACACACACACACACACACACACACACACACACACACACACACACACACACACACACACACACACACACACACACACACACACAAAACATGTCATCGTAGAGCAGGGCTATTTAATTGGCGGCCCCCGGGCCGGATCCTGCCCGCGAGGGAATATTTACTGTTCCTTTTAATGGAAACCTATCGGTAAAAAAAAGGTTGGGGGATATTGTTTAACAGTCTATGTTTAACGGATATGCCTACTATGGGCAAAAACTGTTGGTTTATTTTTATTGATCCCCTTCGAGAATTTATGTGGAAAGGGGTAGGTCTAGGGCGGGCTATATGCTGCCTTTCTCCTTTGTAAAGTGCATTATATTGCCTTTGGTTCGATATGAAATTAACTGCGCCCATTCGTTCTGCCGCGGTACTCCAAACAATTAATTTCGCTCCAATATTCGTCAATCGACTCCAATAGTGGTCCTGCATTGAGTTTAAATCCAACTCTAACGAATAAATGGTGCAGTTTTAAGTTTCATAGAATATTTATACATTCCCAGGGCATGTTAAATAAGTGCAAGGCCCGCCACTCGTAACATACTTTTAAAATGCAGTCGTCAATTGATGGAATCGGTTATTTCATCAAAACCAAAATTTGGAATTCTTCAAATAAATTACGGATAAATAATACTGAAATGGCTACTTTTTGGTTGAACACATTTGAACAAAATATGATCCCCCAATGTTTACCTGAAGTTGGTGCTACTGATTGATAGACTGTAGGAATGGCGGTGCTAAAAGGTGTCGGAATGGGGGCATGTCTGAATGGCGGCATGTCTGAATGGAGGCATGTCGGACTGGCAGCATGTCGGACAAGCAGTATGTCCGAATGGCAGCATGTAACCCTGTCCCACAGAGTGGGAAGCTGTTTATGGGGATGGTCACGAGGCAGCGGCCTCCAGACCGTTTGGCAGTTTGGACGCCATACGGTGTATTGACAGAGGAGCACTGCTAGGGGTGACTGCAAGCAAGGTATCCCTCTTGGCGTTTTTGTAAACTCTGTCTGCATGCTGGGTGAAGGACAGGCGGTGGTCAATCTCGGTGCCAAGGTACTTAAAATGTTTAACCTGTTCAACCACTTGCCCCTCCAGTCTTAACGGTGTGGAGAGTGGACGTGGGTTTTCGGGTGCCCAGCACCTATGGCAACACAGTTCTTTGGTCTTGCTGATGTTTAGTTACAGTGAGCTCTCCTTGGACCACAGGGCCATGGTGCTGACATACTGCCACACCCTATCCACTGCCAAGTGGACAGGGTGTGCTCGTCTGTCAGGTTGGCCACCAACGCCATGTCATCAGCATATTTAAATAGTTTTAGTCCATTGATCTTGCAGGTGATCTCATTTGTGTATACAGAAAAGAGAATTGGTGACAAGACACATCCCTTTGGGACTTTAAAATGGTGTTTGTAGATCTCACATGCTGGGGTCTGTTTATTAAGAACTCCTTAATCCAGAAGGGTTAAGGAGTTTTTTTCCAAACCTATTTTCTTCTACACAGATGGATTCAGAGGGGTAGTTGTATGTGACCCCATCCTTCACATAATCAGTGCTGTTGAATATGGCATAGAAAGTGTATAGTTCTTCAGCAAAGGCAACAGGGTCTGGGCATTGTATCTTGCCAGCATTCTGAGTTCTGCCCATCATGGTGTTCAGGCTCTTTCAGGCATCCCTCACATCTCCACTGGTGAACTTCTCCATTTTGTCCTTGGTCTTCTGCTTCAGCTCCCTTGTGAGGTTTTTGACACGTTGTTTGTCGCCTTGAATAAAAGCATTTTTTTTCAAATTGAGACGGTGTTTGAGTTCTCTAGTTATCCATGGCTTGTTGTTGGCATAGTGCTTGATCTGTTTGGTTGGAATAACACTATCAGCACAAAATAAGGGGTCAGAGCCAAAAATGGTTTTGGTCTGGATTTTGTGTGTTTTTAATTTTTGTCTATACTAATGCCGCTTTTCCACCGCACATGTAGCTCGACTCGACACGACTCGACACGACACGACTCGACACGACTCGACACGGTAGCAGCACGGGTCGTTTTCCACCGCAAATAGTACCTCCTGGACGTGGGCGGGGTCGGCTGCGCGAAAGGGCCGTGACGTATTTTTGTACGCGACGCAAACAACACCTACGCAACCCACACATGGACAGAACCCACATAACAACAATGGAGGACATCGATGCGATGGTATTCGTGTTCGTATTATTAGCTGGCATGTTGAAGAAGTTGAAGAAGTGGAATATGTTGGCTGCGGCGCTGCTATGGCTGTTACCAGCATGGTTG